>NC_041382.1:759759021-759837635 GCF_002162155.2 Triticum dicoccoides
ACTTCAACACGAGGGAGGGGGGGGGGGGTTCGACCTACCCCCTCCCCGATAATATTATTTTCCCATGTATGTATGCAAAAGTTACATTTTTAGAAAAGTTTTATATATCTAGCTAGGAAAGGAAGAAGAAGAAAAAGAATGAGAGGAAAAAGGAAAATAAGAAGAGGAAGAAAGGAGATGAAGAGGAGAGGAAGAAGAGGAGAAATTAATAAGAAGAAGAAAAAAGAAGAAAAAGAAGAGGAGAAGAAGAAAGGAATAGAGGAGAAGAAGAGAAAATAGAATATTCTATTTTCTCTTCTTCACCTCTATTCCTTTCTTCTTCTCCTCTTTTTTTTCTTCTTTTTTTTCTTCGCTCTTCTCCTCTATTAATATCTTCTTCTCTTTTTATTTCTTCTTTGTCTTCTTATTTTTTATCAGATATGTCGTTGTCGATATACTCCGTGTCCCGATAACTTCAACACGAGGGGGGGTTCGACCTACCCCCTCCCCGCTAACTTATACCACGGGAGCACCCCCCCCGGCCCTCTCGCTCTACCAAAACTCTCGAGGACACCCAAACCCTAGAAAAAAATGATGTCGGTCTCCTACCCCCTCCCACCGCGCCCCTACCCTTGAAGCGTTGCCGAGGCCACCCCAAACCCGGAATAAGCTAGGTCTACGTTTGCCACTAATATATCCACATGCTGTCATGTTTATATAATAATTGCCATGTTGTAATATTTGCAGAAACAATGGAGTTTGGACGAGATGAGGAACAAGAACAGGTGTTGGGGGACATAATCTTAGCCGGAGGTGATGTCATGTCATATCTTAACGACATTGATGGTCTGGAAGCAGAACAGGGTGAAGAAGAAGCAGGCTACGGTGATCGAAGAATGGAGGAGGAAACACATGATTATGATGGCTCCGGTGACCCAATGCTGGTGCAAGAAGGAGCCCGTCGTGACGGCTCGAGTGACCGAACAGAGTTCGGCCAGGTAAATATATTAGTTAAGCCTGTGATGACTAGCTAATTGATGCATTCATTGTTTTGGTATGTACACATATTAATTAACTCTCGTCTAATTCTTATTTTTTCTAGCCCTCCGGGTCGAGCACAACTTCGGTAAAGAGACGAGGCCAGAAGAAAAAGTTGCGCTCGGATGAAAGGTTTGAGATCACATAAATCGCGCGTGATGGCTGATGTCTACTACACAACCTTCTTCTTGTAGACGTTGTTGGGCCTCCAAGTGCAGAGGTTTGTAGGACAGTAGCAAATTTCCCTCAAGTGGATGACCTTAGGTTTATCAATCCGTAGGAGGCGTAGGATGAAGATGGTCTCTCTCAAGCAACCTTGCAACCAAATAACAAAGAGTCTCTTGTGTCCCCAACACACCCAATACAATGGTAAATTGTATAGGTGCACTAGTTCGGCGAAGAGATGGTGATACAAGTGCAATATGGATGGTAGATAAAGGTATTTGTAATCTGAAATTATAAAAACAGCAAGGTAACGAATGATAAAAGTGAGCGTAAACGGTATTGCAATGCGTTGAAACAAGGCCTAGGGTTCATACTTTCGCTAGTGTAAGTTCCCTCAACGATACTAACATAATTGGATCACATAACTATCCCTCAACATGCAATAAAGAGTCACTCCAAAGTCACTAATAGCGGAGAACAAACGAAGAGATTATGGTAGGGTACGAAACCACCTCAAAGTTATTCTTTCCAATCAATCCGTTGGGCTATTCCTATAAGTGTCACAAACAGCCCTAGAGTTCCTACTAGAATAACACCTTAAGACACAAATCAACCAAAACCCTAATGTCACCTAGATACTCCATTGTCACCTCAAGTATCCGTGGGCATGATTATACGATATGCATCACACAATCTCAATTCATCTATTCAACCAACACAAAGGACCTCAAAGAGTGCCCCAAAGTTTCTATCGGAGAATCACGACGAAAACGTGTGCCAACCCCTATGCATAGGTTCCCAATGTCACGAAACCCGCAACTTGGTCACCAAAACATACATCAAGTGGCACGTGGTATCCCATTGTCACCACAGATATCCACGGCAAGACATACATCAAGTGTTCTCAAATCTTTAAAGACTCAATCCCATAAGATTACTTCAAAGGGGAAACTCAATTCATTACAAGAGAGAAGAGGGGAAGGAGAAATATAAGATCCAACTATAATAGCAAAGCTCGCGATACATCAAGATCGTGCCAAATCAAGAACACGAGAGAGAGAGATCAAACACATAGCTACTGGTACATACCCTCAGCCTCGAGGGAGAACTACTCCCTCCTCGTCATGGAGAGCACCGGGATGATGAAGATGGCCACTGGAGAAGGATTGCCCCCTCCGGCAGGGTGCCGGAATGGGTCTAGATTGGTTTTCGGTGGCTATGGAGGCTTCTCGCGGCGAACTCCCGATCTAATATCTGTTCTTGAAGTTTTAGGGTACGACGATATATATGGGTGCAGGAAGTACGTCAGAGGAGCTACGGGGGCCCCATGAGGTAGGGGGCGCGCCCTAGGGGGGCTCCCCCCACCCTCGTGAGCACCTCCCGTATCTCCTGACATGGAGTCCAAGTCTATCCGGTGGCTTTCGTTCCAAAAATAACTTCTCCAGTTGATTTCGTTCCATTTTGACTCCGTTTGATATTCCTTTTCTCCGAAACACTGAAATAGGCATAAAACAGCAAATCTGGGTTGGGCCTACGGTTAATAGATTAGTCCCAAAAATAATATAAAAGTGGAAAATAAAGCCCAATATTGCCCAAAATAGTAGATAATATAGCATGGAGCAATCAAAGATTATAGATACGTTGGAGACGTATCAAGCATCCCCAAGCTTAATTCCTGCTCATCCTCGAGTAGGTAAATGATAAAAAAAATGATGTGGAATGCTAGTTGGCATAATTTCAATGTAATTCTTCTTAATTGTGGCATGAATATTCAGATCCATAAGATTCAAGACAAAAGTTCATATTGGCATAAAAATAATAATACTTCAAGCATACTAACAAAGCAATCATGTCTTCTCAAAATAACATGGCCAAAGAGAGCTATCCCTACAAAATCATATAGTATGGCTATGCTCCATCTTCACGACACAAAGTATTTAAATCATGCACAACCCCGATGACAAGCCAAACAATTGTTTTATACTTTTGATGTTCTCAAACTTTTTCAATCTTCACGCAATACATGAGCGTGAGCCATGGACATAGCACTATAGGTGGAATAGAATGGTGGTTGAGGAGAAGACAAAAAGGGAAAAGATAGTCTCACATCGACTAGGCGTATCAACGGGATATGGAGATGCCCATCAATAGATATCAATGTGAGTGAGTAGGGATTGCCATGCAACGGATGCACTAGAGCTATAAATGTATGAAAGCTCAACAAAAGAAACTAGTGGGTGTGCATCCAACTCGCTTGCTCACAAAGACCTAGGGCATTTTGAGGAAGCCCATCATTGAAATATACAAGCCAAGTTCTATAATGAAAAGTTCCCACTAGTATATGAAAGTGGCAAAACAAGAGACTCTCTATCATGAAGATTACGGTGCTACTTTGAAGCACAAGTGTGGTAAAAGGATAGTAGCATTGTCCCTTATATTTTTTTTATTTATTTGGCCTTTTTTGGCCTTTATTTTTTTATTTGGCCTTTCCCCCTTTTTCATGGCCTTTCTCTCTTTTTTTGGGACAATGCTCTATTGAATGATGATCATCACACTTCTATTTATTTACAACTCAATGATTACAACTCAATACTAGAACAAAGATGACTCTATATGAATGCCTCCGGCGGTGTACCAGGATGTGTAATGAATCAAGAGTGACAAGTATGAAGAAATTATGAATGGTGGATTTTCCACAAATACTATGTCAACTACATGATCATGCTAAGCAATGTGACAATGATGAATGTGTCATGATGAACTAGATGGTGGAAAGTTGCATGGCAATATATCTCGGAATGGCTATGGAAATGCCATAATAGGTAGGTATGGTGGGTGTTTTGAGGAAGGTATATGGTAGGTGTATGATACCGGGGAAAGGTGCGCAGTATTAGAGAGGCTAGCAAAGGTGGAAGGGTGAGAGTGCGTATAATCCATGGACTCAACATTAGTCATAAAGAACTCACATACTTATTGCAAAAATCTATTAGTTATCGAAACAAAGTAGTACACGCATGCTCCTAGGGGGATAGATTGGTAGGAAAAGACCATCGCTCGTCCCCGACCGCCATTCATAAGGAGGGCAATCAATAAATAAATCATGCTCCGACTTCATCACATAACGGTTCACCATACGTGCATGCTACGGGAATCACAAACTTCAACACAAGTATTTCTCAAATTCATAACCACTCAACTAACATGACTCTAATATCACCATCTCCATATCTCAAAACAATTATCCAGTATCAAACTTCTCATAGTATTCAACACACTCATAAGAGAATTTTATTATTAATCTTGTATACCTAGCATATTAGGATTTTAAGCATATTACCATGCTATTTAAGACTCTCAAAATAATCTAAGTGAAGCATGCTAGTTCATCTATTTCTTCAAAATAAAACTACCACCATGCTCTAAAAGTTATAAGTGAAGCACTAGAGCATCGACAAACTACTCCGAAAGATATAAGTGAACATCAATGAGTAGTCGAATAATTATGCAACTATGTGAAGATTCTCTAACATTTAATAATTTCAGATCTTGGTATTTTATTCAAACAGCAAGCAAAACAAAGTAAAATGACCTCTAAGAATAGCAAACATCATGTGAAGAAGCAAAAACTTAGGATCAACCGATACTAACCGATAGTTGTTGAAGAAGAAAGGTGGGATGCCAACCGGGGCATCCCCAAGCTTAGACGCTTGAGACTTCTTGAAATATTATCTTGGGGTGCCTTGGGCATCCCCAAGCTTGATATTTTGTGTCTCCTTAATTCCTCTCATATCACGGTCTCCCTAAATCTCAAAAGCTTCATCCACACAAAACTCAACAAGGACTCGTGAGATAAGTTAGTATGAACCATTGCCAAAACCTTATCATACTCTACTGTAGCAAATTACTAAAATTATTATTCAACATTGCATACTAAATGCCTCTACATATTTAATAGTCCTATCCTCAAATAGAATCATTACCGCACAATGGAGGAAACGGCCTTGGAATCATTACCACACAAGAAGCAAACATATGCAAACAATGCAAACATAACAGCAATCTGCCTAATCAGGATAGTCTGTAAAGAAAGCAGCAACATCCATACTTCCCTAGCTCCAAAAATTATGAAAGAAAATTCTCACTGTAGTAAATTTATCATAGCTTAATATTCAAAAGGTTTCAACATTTTATCACATTCTGACTTTTCTAGGGAATTATTGCAACAGCGCTAAACTTTCTGTTTTCAAACAGCGACATGTATACTTGTAACATAGGCATATTAAAGGCTATCAATGCCACTTTTATTTAAATAAAATATGCAAAACATTGTTCTAAATAACAGCAAGATAATCCTAACAAAATAAATTGATGCTCCAAGCAAAACACATATCATGTGGCGAATAAAAATATAGTTCCAAGTAAAGTTACCGATGAATGAAGACAAAAGAGGGGATGCCTTCCGGGGCATCCCCAAGCTTAGGCTCTTGGATATACTTGAATATTACCTTGGGGTTCCTTGGGAATCCCCAAGCTTAGGCTCTTGCCACTCCTTATTCCATAGTCCATCAAATCCTTACCCAAAACTTGAAAACTTCACAACACAAAACTTATCAGAAAACTCGTAAGCTCCGTTAGTATAAGAAAGTAAATCACCACTTCGAGGTACTGTAGTGAACTAATTATTTATTTATTTTGGTGTTAAACCTACTGTATTCCAACTTCTCTATGGTTTATAAACTATTTTACTAGCCATAGATTCATCAAAATAAGTAAACAACACATGAAAAACAGAATCTGTCAAGAACAGAGCAGTCTGTAGTAATATGAATCAAACGTATACTTCTGGAACTCATAAAATTCTCAAATAAATTGCTGGACCTGAGGAATTTATCTATTAATCATATTCAAAAAGAATTAACTAAATAGCACTCTCCTAATAAAAATGGCAGCAGTTCTCGTGAGCGCTAAAGTTTCTGTTTTTTACAGCATGATCAACAAGACTTTCCCCAAGTCTTCCCAACAGTTCTACTTGGCACAAACACTAATTAAACACATAAAACCACATCTAAACAGAGGCTAGATGAATTATTTATTACTAAACAGGAACAAAAAGCAAGTAACTAAAATAAAATTGGGTTGCCTCCCAACAAGCACTATCGTTTAACGCCCCTAGCTATGCATGATGATTTCAATGATGCTCACATAAAAGATAAGAATTATAACATAAAGAGAGCATCTTGAAGAATATGACTAGCACATTTAAGTCTAACCCACTTCCTATGCATAGGGATTTTGTGAGCAAACAACTTATGGGAACAAGAATCAACTTGCATAGGAAGGTAAAACAAGCATAACTTCAAAATTTTAAGCACATAGAGAGGAAACTTGGTATTATTACAATTCCTACAAGCATATATTCCTCCCTCGTAATAATTTTCAGTAGAATCATGAATGAATTCAACAATATAACCAGCGCCTAAAGCATTCTTTTCATGATCTACAAGCATAGAATTTTTATTACTCTCCACACAAGCAAAATTCTTCTCATGAATAATAGTGGGAGCAAACTCAACAAAATAATTATCATGTGAAGCATAATCCAATTGAAAACTAAAGTCATGATGACAAGATTCATGGATATCATTATTCTTTATAGCATACAAGTCATCACAATAATCATCATAGATAGCAATTTTGTTCTCATAATCAATTGGAACCTCTTTCGAAATAGTGGATTCATCACAAAATAAAGTCATGACCTCTCTGAAACCATTTTCATCAACATAATCATCATAAATAGGAGGCATGCTATCATCATAATAAATTTTCTCATAAAAACTTGGGGGACAAAAAATATCATCTTCATCAAACATAGCTTCCCCAAGCTTGTGGCTTTGCATATCATTAGCATCATGGATATTCAAGGAATTCATACTAACAATATTGCAATCATGCTCATCATTCAAATATTTAGTGCCAAACATTTTATAGATTTCTTCTTGTAGCACTTGAGCACAATTATCCTTTCCATCATACTCACGAAAGATATTATAAAGATGAAGCGTATGAGACAAACTCAATTCCATTTTTTATAGTTTTCTTTTATAAACTAAACTAGTGATAAACAAGAAACTAAAAGACTTGATTGCAAGATCTAAAGATATACCTTCAAGCGCTAACCTCCCCGGCAACAGCGCCAGAAAAGAGCTTAGTTGACGGGGTGTGTTAGTGCCGCTTTCCTCGCCTCCCCGGCAACGGCGCCAGAAAAGAGCTTAGTTGACAGGGTGTGTTAGTGCCGCTTTCCTTGCCTCCCCGACAACGGTGCCAGAAAAGAGCTTGATGTCTACTACACAACCTTCTTCTTGTAGACGTTGTTGGGCCTCCAAGTGCAGAGGTTTGTAGGACAGTAGCAAATTTCCCTCAAGTGGATGACCTAAGGTTTATCAATCTGCAGGAGGCATAGGATGAAGATGGTCTCTCTCAAGCAACCCTGCGACCAAATAACAAAGAGTCTCTTGTGTCCCCAACACACCCAATACAATGGTAAATTGTATAGGTGCACTAGTTCGGCGAAGAGATGGTGATACAAGTGCAATATGGATGGTAGATAAAGGTATTTGTAATCTGAAATTATAAAAACAGCAAGGTAACGAATGATAAAAGTGAGCGTAAACGGTATTGCAATGCGTTGAAACAAGGCCTAGGGTTCATACTTTCGCTAGTGTAAGTTCCCTCAATGATACTAACATAATTGGATCACAGAACTATCCCTCAACATGCAACAAAGAGTCACTCCAAAGTCACTAATAGCGGAGAACAAACGAAGAGATTATGGTAGGGTACGAAACCACCTCAAAGTTATTCTTTCCAATCAATCCGTTGGGCTATTCCTATAAGTGTCACAAACAGCCCTAGAGTTCGTACTAGAATAACACCTTAAGACACAAATCAATCAAAACCCTAATGTCACCTAGATACTCCATTGTCACCTCAAGTATCAGTGGGCATGATTATACAATATGCATCACACAATCTCAATTCATCTATTCAACCAACACAAAGGACCTCAAAGAGTGCCCCAAAGTTTCTTCCGGAGAATCACGACAAAAACGTGTGCCAACCCCTATGCATAGGTTCCCAATGTCACGAAACCCGCAAGTTGGTCACCAAAACATACATCAAGTGGCACGTGGTATCCCATTGTCACCACAGATATCCATGGCAAGCCATACATCAAGTGTTCTCAAATCTTTAAAGACTCAATCCGATAAGATTACTTCAAAGGGGAAACTCAATTCATTACAAGAGATAAGAAGGGAAGGAGAAACATAAGATCCAACTATAATAGCAAAGCTCGAGATACATCAAGATCGTGCCAAATCAAGAACACGAGAGAGAGAGATCAAACACGTAGCTACTGGTACATACCCTCAGCCCCGAGGGAGAACTACTTCCTCCTCGTCATTGAGAGCACCGGGATGATGAAGATGGCCACCGGAGAAGGATTGCCCCCTCCGGTAGGGTGCCGGAACGGGTCTAGATTGGTTTTCGGTGGCTACGGAGGCTTCTGGCGGCGGAACTCCCGATCTAATCTCTGTTCTTGAAGTTTTAGGGTACGACGATATATATGGGTGCAGGAAGTACATCGGAGGAGCTACGGGGGCCCCACGAGGCAGGGGGCGCGCCCTAGGGGGGGGCCACCCTCATGAGCACCTCCCGTATCTCCTGACGTGGAGTCCAAGTCTATCCGGTGGCTTTCGTTCGAAAAATAACTTCTCCAGTTGATTTCGTTCCATTTCGACTCCGTTTGATATTTCTTTTCTTCGAAACACTGAAATAGGCATAAAACAGCAAATCTGGGCTGGGCCTCCGGTTAATAGGTTAGTCCCAAAAATAATATAAAAGTGGAAAATAAAGCCCAATATTGCCTAAAACAGTAGATAATATAGCATGGAGCAATCAAAAATTATAGATACGTTGGAGACGTATCAATGGCATGCTGATTGAACCCATCCGGACAAAGGAACCATTTTCTGCTCGAGTGCGGGGTTCTTGTTAGGGATAAGATCCCGATCAGCATCCAACAATGGTATAAGCCTAAGAACGAAGACCCTGAGGTGTCTTATGTCAATGATATGCAGAAAGATGATCTTTCGACTGAGCTGAAGGCAAATTTCACCTCACCGCCAGAGGAGGATCCGAAGAAGCCAGTTAAAGAGAAATTAATCAAGTCTCATGCTCTTAAGAAGATGGCAGAGCTATTCAGAAGGTGGAAGAATGAGCTGAAAATGTTTGTCGACAACGAAGAGACACCAGAATTCATCGACAGATATGAGAAGATCAGAGATCACTGGACTGCATTTGTGGCCTACAAGACATTGGAAAAGAGTAAGAAGATGTCGGCGACAAACAAGAAAAATGCTGCAAAGAAGAAGCTTCACCATCGCACGGGGTCAGGTGGCTACCTCAAAGCCCGACCTAAGTGGGCCAAGGCTAAGAATGATCTGCTTGATAAAGGGATCGAACCAGAGACAATGAACTGGCCAGACCATTGCCGGACTTGGTTCTTCAGGGCTGGCGGAACCGTGGACCCTGTATCAGGGAAATGCGTTTGGACGGACGAGCAAATGAACATACCAGTCAAGAAGCTAAAGCACTATATCGATGCAGCGCAGCAAGGGACGTTCGTTCCAGACAGAGAGAACGACGAGCTCACAATGGCCCTCGGGAATCCTGAGCACCCTGGACGGACACGAGGCACGCCAGGCTCCATTCCGTGGAGGGCTGGTTTTCCGGGCGCAAGCGGTTACAAATGCCAGGAGAGGAGAAAAAAATGCAGCAGACCCAAATGCAGGCGCTGCACGCAAGGGTACAAGCGACAAAGGAACGAGAAGCAAATCGCAGCAAATGAACTACCGAAGCTTCCCCCGAAGCTACCCCACCATCTCAGCGGAGAAGCAGCGTGGCTTCCACCGAGCTGCTTCAGCAGAGCATGTCTTGACGGCTCCTGCCAGCTATCCCGTGGATGCTATCACGGAGTCTCAAAATTGCCACCTTATGACGCAATGGATGAATTTGAAGGTCAAGGCGGCTGTTGGCTCTGTTTTTCCTACTGAACCCGGCGTAACTTTTCACTGTCGGCTGTTTCCAGAAGGATATGCTAGGGTGATGATGGATGAAATAACGGAGGGATTTGAGGACCTCCAGCTTGACCACCCTACCGGTGAAGGGGAGACTCGGCTGGGTTCTGCTCTGAAGACTCCATGCCTATGGCGGAAGGAGCTCATCAACCTTCCGAACTGGACGCCTCTGCCTCTTCCTCCTCCTCCTCCTCCGATGAGTCAGGGCACTCCGCCTCCTCCACCGCCTCCTCCTCCGGCGAGTGACAATCAGGGCACTCGGCCTCCTTCTCCGGTGTGTGGCGTCACTCCGCCTCCTTCTCCGCCTGCGCCGACGCGCCCGAGCAGCCAGCCTCCTCCTTCTCCGCCTCGTCAGCAAGGGCGGAAGAGACCCGCCGCCTCTCCGGCTGCTCCGGCGCGTCGTAGTCCTTCTCCTCCTCCTCGTAAGCAAGGAAAGAAGACAGCCGCAGCCGCTCCATCTGCTCTGCCGGCGTCTAGCAGTACAGCCAGAGGCGGGAGGCAATACAGATTCGGTCCTTCTCTGAAGACTCCAGAGAAGTTACCATACGAGAGGACCTCGGAGGAGAACACCGAGATCGCGCGAGAAGAAGTGAGGAACTTCTTTGAAGGGGTGAAAGCAAAGAAACATCCACCTCCAGAGGAGAAGGTAGATCCGGTGAAAGCGAAGCGCACTCTAGCTGCCCTGAAAAAACCAGCAAAGTCTCTGCCGAAAGGCAACTATGAGCGCATTATTGAAAAGTCATTTGTCAAAGTGGAGCGGTTGGGAAGTACTGTCAGTGATCAAAGGTTAAAAGAACGACGAGCTGGGAAAAAAATTCCACAGCTCGGCGAACAAGCGAACCAATCGTGCCCCCCCCCCGCTCAAGGTGCCTACTAATGATCCGAGGATGGTGCCCGGTTATAGCAATCTTGGAGATTACCTGCCCGACGATGTACATTATGAGTTCTTGGAGGTGGAGGAACACAAATACGAGTGCGGGAAGCCTCTCGTCAAAGATGAAAGATCTCTAACAATGATGATGCGAAGATTCCATGATTGGTACATGAAAACCTATAGAGAGTCTGGGGGGAGGAATACTTTGACGCTGAGAGTTAGAGAGGAGCATGACCTTGTTGGAATTGAACTGTTGAATGTTCCATTTGAGGAGTTCTTCCAATTTTTCAATCAAAAGGCCCTCGATAAAGCAACAGTCACTTGCTACTGTCTGTAAGTAGTACTACTTCTGTCATTAAGTCTCTCTATATAGGTCAGCTCTTTCATTGCATGTATTTATAATTATCCTCACTATATTATGCAGATTGAAGATCGCCGAATTGAAGAGAAGACAAATTCGGTGATATTGGGTTCATTAACACAAATCTCATAGATGCAACTGAGGTTAAATATCATGCCGACGATACCGAGGCCAACTTGCTACGATCGTTGGTAATAAATGAAAACAAAGATATAATACTCTTTCCTTACAACTTCAAGTGAGTGTTACTGTCTTGTGCATATTAGGTTTCCCTTATTAGTACAGGTTATAGTAATGTAATTGATGAGTTATGCATGCGTGCACAGGTTCCACTATATTCTCCTAGAGATTAAGCTTGAGCAGGGACTAGTAACCGTCTTAGACTCGAGACGAAAAGATCCCCAGGACTATGCGGACATGACTCAAATGCTCGAGAAGTAAGTTAAATCGATCATTATCCACCATATCAGCAACTTTGTTCATTTCCTGATATCAAGTAATTGTTTTCTTTGTCTGGCAGGGTTTGGAGAAAATTCACCAAAAAAGCTCCGGGACTGCCGAAGAAGCTGCAATTTAGACACCCGAAAGTAAGTACTATAGTAACATGTTCCGCGCATCTCCTAGTGATTCAAGCGCTAGTTTCATCAATACCATTTGGCATGCTTGCTTATCAGTTTCATTGACCTCTATTTGTCAAAGCGGAGCGGTTGGGAAGTGGTTGTGGCAGGAACAAGGGAATGATTACTATGGATACTACGTTTGCGAGTCCATCCGCCACACGACCTGTGAACGAGGGTACTCTAACGAACAATATGAAGTGCGTAAGCAATAATATTCACAACTTTATTTTATTACCATCATTTGTGTTGAGTTTTATTTATTCATATATATATATGTATGTATTGACCCTCTTTTTCAAATTAGATCTTTCGGATGCGGGATGAACTCCTAGCACCAGCTCGTATGCGAGCAATTCAAGAGGAATTGGCGGCATTCTTCCTTGAGCACATGATCGCTGAACACGGAGAATACTATGTGGATCCTGTGTTCATATATAATTAGGAGATTATATTATAAGAGATAATTATTGTGTATATGTAGCCGGTAGTGTCGGATAGATATACGAGAACTTGTTGTTCGACCAATCTCTCGGAGAAGGAGAGGAGGTCGATATCACTTCTCCCTGTATGCATATATGTTCATGACGATCTTCTGTTTCCTTCGTTTGCTTACTAGCTAGCTAGCGTGTCTAGTCCTCTCTATACATATATAGTACGTAGCGTCAACCAAGCACGGACATAAGAGAGGACACTGCTCTCTATTAATTAGCTAGCTAACACAATATATGATACACCTAAATTAACCTCCCAAAACCCCCACCCCCCTTTCAAAAAAACAAAAACCTCAGCCCATGAAATGCTAACGCGTGGATGCCTATTGGTCCCGGTTGGTGCCACCAACCGGGACCAAAGGCAAAAAAAACCTCAGCCCCTGAAATGCTAACGCGTGGATGCCTATTGGTCCCGGTTGGTGCCACCAACCGGGACCAAAGGCCCTCCTGCCTGGGCTCGGCGCACCGGCCACGTGGAGGCCCATCTGTCCCGGTTCCTATTTGAACAGGGACTAAAGGGCCAGGGCATTAGTAACGACCCTTTAGTCCCGGTTCAAAAACCGGGACAAAAGGCCCTTACCAACCGAGGCAGAAGACCCTTTTTCTACTAGTGTTCCACCGACTGACATGCACTAGTTGCATAAGGTGGCTAGCGGGTGTCTGTCTCTCCCACTTTAGTCGGATCGGATTCGATGAAAAGGGTCCTTATTGTTGGGGAACGTAGTAATTTCAAAAAAATTCCTACGCACACGCAAGATCATGGTGATGCATAGCAACGAGAGGGGAGAGTGTTGTCCATGTACCCTCGTAGACCGAAAGTGGAAGCGTTATAACAACGCGGTTGATGTAGTCGTACGTCTTCACGGCCCGACCGATCAAGCATCGAAACTACGGCACCTCCGAGTTCTAGCACACGTTCAGCTCGATGACGATCCCCGGACTCCAATCCAGCAAAGTGTCGGGGAAGAGTTCCGTCAGCACGACGGCGTGGTGACGATCTTGATGTTCTGCCGTCGCAGGGCTTCGCCTAAGCACCGCTACAATATTACCAAGGATTATGGTGGAGGGGGGCACCGCACACAGCTAAGAGAACTCAAGGATCAATTGTTGTGTCTAGAGGTGCCCCACTGCCCCCATATATAAAGGAGCAAGGGGGAGGGGCGTCCGGCCATGATGAGGCGCGCCAGGGAGGAGTCCTACTCCTACCGGGAGTAGGACTCCCTCCTTTTCCTTGTCCAAGTAGGAGAGGGGGAAGGAAGGGAGAGAGGAGAGGAAGGAAAGGGGGGGCGCCGCCCCTCCCTCCTTGTCCAATTCGGACTAGAGGGGGAGGGGGCGCGCGGCCTGCCCTGGCCGTCCCTCCTCTTCTCCACTTTAGGCCCATTAGGCCCATTAACCCCCTGGGGGGGTTCCGGTAACCCCCCGGTACTCCGATTTTATCCGAAACTTCCTCGGAACACTTCCGGTGTCCGAATATAGTCGTCCAATATATCAATCTTTATGTCTCGACCATTTCGAGACTCCTCATTATGTCCGTGATCATATCCGGGACTCCAAACTAACTTCGGTACATCAAAACTAATAAACTCATAATATAACTGTCATCGAAACCTTAAGCATGCGGACCCTACGGGTTCATGAACAATGTAGACATGACCGAGACACGTCTACGGTCAATAAGCAATAGTGGAACCTGGATGCTCATATTGGCTCCCACATATTCTACGAAGATCTTTTATCGGTCAGAGCGCATAACAACATACGTTGTTCCCTTTGTCATCGATATGTTACTTGCCCGAGATTCGATCGTCGGTATCTCAATACCTAGTTCAATCTCGTTGCCGGCAAGTCTCTTTACTCGTTTCGTAATACATCATCTCGCAACTAACTCATTAGTTGCATTGCTTGCAAGGCTTAGGTGATGTGCATTACCGAGAGGGCCCAGAGATACCTCTCCGACAATCGGAGTGACAAATCCTAATCTCGAAATACGCCAACCCAACATGTACCTTTGGAGACACCTGTAGAGCACCTTTATAATCACCCAGTTACGTTGTGACGTTTGGTAGCACACAAAGTGTTCCCCCGGCAAACGGGAGTTGCATGATCTCATAGTCATAGGAACATGTATAAGTTATGAAGAAAGCAATAGCAACATACTAAACGATCGGGTGCTAAGCTAATGTAATGGGTCATGTCAATCACATCATTTTTCTAATGATGTGATCCCGTTAATCAAATAACAACTCCTTTGTTCATGGTTAGGAAACATAACCATCTTCGATTAACGAGCTAGTCAAGTATAGACATACAGTAACACTCTGTTTGTCTATGTATTCACACATGTATTATGTTTCCGGTTAATACAATTCTAGCATGAATAATAAACATTTATCATGATATAAGGAAATAAATAATTACTTTATTATTGCCTCTAGGGCATATTTCCTTCAGTCTCCCACTTGCACTAGAGTCAATAATCTAGTTCACATCGCCATGTGATTCAACACTAATAGTTCACATAACTATGTGATTAACACCCATAGTTCACATCGTCATGTGACCTATACCCAAAGGGTTTACTAGAGTCAGTAATCTAGTTCACATCGCTTATGTGATTAACACCCAAAGAGTACTAAGGTGTGATCATGTTTTGCTTGTGAGATAATTTTAGTCAACAGGTCTGTCACATACAGATCCGTAAGTATTTTGCGAATTCTATGTCTACAATGCTCTGCACGGAGCTACTCTAGCTAATTGCTCCCACTTTCAATATGTATCTAGATCGAGACTTAGAGTCATCCAGATCTGTGTCATAACTTGCATCGATGTAACCTTTTATGACGAACCTTTTGTCACCTCTATAATTGAGAAATATTTCCTTATTCCACTAAGGATAATTTTGACCGTTGTCCAGTGATCTACTCTTAGATCACTATTGTACTCCCTTGCTTAACACAGTGTAGGGTATACAATAGATCTGGTACACAGCATGGCATACTTTATAGAACCTATGGCTGAGGCATAGGGAATGACTTTCATTCTCTTTCTATCTTCTGCCGTGGTCGGGCTTTGAGTCTTACTCAATTTCACACCTTGTAACACAGCCAAGAACTCTTTCTTTGACTGTTCCATTTTTGAACTACTTCAAAATATTGTCAAGGTATGTACTTATTGAAAAAACTTATCAAGCGTCTTGATCTATCTCTATAGATCTTGATGCTTAATATGTAAGCAGCTTCACCGAGGTCTTTCTTTGAAAAAACTTCTTTCGAAAACACTCCTTTATGCTTTGCAGAATAATTCTACATTATTTCCGATCAACAATATGTCATTCACATATACTTATCAGAAATGTTGTAGTGCTCCCACTCACTTTCTTGTAAATACAGGCTTCACCGCAAGTCTGTATAAAACTATATGCTTTGATCAACTCATCAAAGCGTATATTCCAACTCTGAGATGCTTGCACCAGTCCATAGATGGATCGCTGGAGCTCGCACATTTTGTTAGCACCTTTAGGATTGACAAAACCTTCTGGTTGCATCATATACAATAAATCCATTAAGGAATGCAGTTTTGTTTATCCATTTGCCAGATTTCATAAAAATGCGGCAATTGCTAACATGATTCGGACAGACTTAAGCATAGATACGAGTGAGAAACTCTCATCATAGTCAACACCTTGAACTTGTTGAAAACCTTTTGCGACAATTCTAGCTTTGTAGATAGTAACACTACTATTAGCGTCTGTCTTCTTCTTGAAGATCCATTTAATCTCAATGGCTTGCCGAACATCGGGCAAGTCAACCAAAGTCCATACTTTGTTCTCATACATGGATCCTATCTCAGATTTCATGGCCTCAAGCCATTTTGCGGAATCTGGGCTCATCATCGCTTCCTCATAGTTTGTAGGTTCGTCATGGTCAAGTAGAATGACCTCCAGAACAAGATTACTGTACCACTCTGGTGCGGATCTAACTCTAGTTAACCTACGAGATTCGGTAGTAACTTGATCTGAAGTTACATGATCATCATCATTAGCTTCCTCACTAATTGGTGTAGTAGTCACAGGAACAGATTTCTGTGATGAACTACTTTCCAATAAGGGAGAAGGTACAATTACCTTATCAAGTTCTACTTTTCTTCCACTCACTTCTTTCAAGACAAACTCCTTCTCTAGAAAGGATCCATTCTTAGCAATGAATGTCTTGCCTTCGGATCTGTGATAGAAGGTGTACCCAACAGTCTCCTTTGGGTATCCTATGAAGACATATTTCTCCAATTTGGGTTTGAGCTTATCAGGATGAAACTTTTTCATATAAGCATCACAATCCCAAACTTTAAGAAACGACAACTTTGGTTTCTTGCCAAACCACAGTTCAGATTGTGTCGTCTCAACGGACTTAGATGGTGCCCCTTTTTTAACGTGAATGCAACTGTCTCTAATGCATGATCCCAAAACGATATTCGTAAATCGATAAGAAACATCATAGATTGTACTATATCCAATAAAGTACGGTTATGACGTTCGGACACACCATTATGCTGTGGTGTTCTAGGTGGCATGAGTTTGTGAAACTATTCCACATTGTTTTAATTGAAGACCAAACTCGTAACTCAAATATTCGTCTCTACGATCAGATCGTAGAAACTTTATTTTCTTGTCTTGATGATTTTCTACTTCACTCTGAAATACTTTGAACTTTTCAGACTTATGTTTCATCAAGTAGATATACTCATATATGCTTAAATCATCTGTGAAGGTCAGAAAATAATGATACTTGTCGCGAGCTTTAATATTCATCGGACCACATACATCAGTATATATGATTTCCAACAAATCTGTTGCTCGCTCCATTGTTCCGGAGAACGGAGTCTTTAGTCATCTTGCCCATAAGGCATGGTTCGCAAGCACCAAGTGATTCATAATCAAGTGATTCCAAAATCCCATCAGCATGGAGTTTCTTCATGCGCTTTACACCAATATGACCTAAACGACAGTGCCACAAATAAGTTGCACTATCATTATTAACTTTGCATCTTTTGGTTTCAATATTATGAATATGTGTATCACTACGATCGAGATCCAATGAACCATTTTCATTGGGTGTGTAACCATATAAGGTTTTATTCATGTAAACAGAACAACAATTTATTCTCTTACTTAAATGAATAACCGTATTACAATAAACATGATCAAATCATATTCATGCTCAACGCAAACACCAAATAACACTTATTTAGGTTCAACACTAATCCCGAAAGTATAGGGAGTGTGCGATGATGATCATATCAATCTTGGAACCACTTTCAACACACATCGTCACTTTACCCTTAGCTAGTCTCTGTTTATTCTGCAACTCCCGTTTTGAGTTACTAATCATAGCAACTGAACTAGTATCTAATACTGAGGGGTTGCTATAAACACTAGTAAAGTACACATCAATAACATGTATATCAAATATACTTATGTTCACTTTCCCATCCTTCTTATCCGCCAATCACTTGGGGTAGTTCCGCTTCCAGTGACCAGTCCCTTTGTAGTAGAAGGACTTAGTCTCAGGCTTAGGACCAGACTTGGGCTTCTTCACTTGAGCAGCAACTTGCTTGCTGTTTTCTTGAAGTTCCCCTTTTTCCCTTTGCCCTTTTCTTGAAACTAGTGATTGTGTCAGCCATCAACACTTGATGCTCTTTCTTGATTTCTACCTTCATCGATTTCATCATCATGAAAAGCTCGGGAGTCATTTTCGTCATCCCTTGCATACTATAGTTCATCACGAAGTTCTACTAACTTGGTGATGGTGACTAGAGAATTCTGTCAATCACTATCTTATCTGGAAGATTAACTCCCACTTGATTCAAGCGATTGTAGTACCCAGACAATCTGAGCACATGCTCACTAGTTGAGCGATTCTCCTCCATCTTTTAGCTATAGAACTTGTTGGAGACTTCATATCTCTCAACTCGGGTATTTTCTTGAAATATTAACTTCAACTCCTGGAACAACTCATATGGTCCATGATGTTCAAAATGTCTTTGAAGTCCCGATTCTAAGCCGTTAAGCATGGTGCACTAAACTATCAAGTAGTCATCATATTTAGCTAGCCGAACGTTCATAACGTCTGCATCTGCTCCTGTAATAGGTCTGTCACCTAGCGGTGCATCAAGGACATAATTCTTCTGTGCAGCAATGAGGATAAACCTCAGATCACGGATCCAATCCACATCATTGCTACTGACATCTTTCAACACAATTTTCTCTAGGAACATATCAAAATAAACACAGGGAAGCAACAACGCGAGCTATTGATCTACAACATGATTTGCAAAGTACTACCAGGACTAAGTTCATGATAAATTTAAGTTCAATTAATCATATTACTTAAGAACTCCCACTTAGACAGACATCTCTCTAGTCATCTAAGTGATCACGTGGTCCAAATCAACTAAACCATAACCGATCATCACGTGAAATGGAGTAGTTTTCAATGGTGAACATTGTTATGTTGATCATATCTACTATATGATTCACGCTCGACCTTTCGGTCTCAGTGTTCCGAGGCCATATCTGCATATGCTAGGCTCGTCAAGTTTAACCTGAGTATTCTGCGTGTGCAAAAACTGGCTTGCACCCGTTGTAGATGGACGTAGAGCTTATCACACCCAATCATCACGTGGTGTCTGGGCACGACGAACTTTGGCAACGGTGCATACTCAGGGAGAACACTTTTTATCTTGAAATTTAGTGAGAGATCATCTTATAATGCTACCGTCAATCAAAGCAAGATAAGATGCATAAAAGATAAACATCACATGCAATCAATATAAGTTATATGATATGGCCATCATCATCTTGTACTTGTGATCTCCATCTCCGAAGTACCGTCATGATCACCATCGTCACCGGCGCGACACCTTGATCTCCATCGTTGCATCGTTGTTGTCTCGCCAATCTTATGCTTCCACGACTATCGCTACCGCTTAGTGATAAAGTAGAGCATGACATCACGATTGCATTGCATACAATAAAGCGACAACCATATGGCTCTTGCCAGTTGCCGATAACTCGGTTACAAAACATGATCATCTCATACAATAAAATTTAGCATCATGTCTTGACCATACCACATCACAACATGCCCTACAAAAACAAGTTAGACGTCCTCTACTTTGTTTGTTGCAAGTTTTACGTGGCTGCTACGGGCTTAAGCAAGAACCAATCTTACCTACGCATCAAAACCACAACGATAGTTTGCCAAGTTGGTGCTGTTTTAACCTTCGCAAGGACCGGGCGTTGCCACACTTGGTTCAACTAAAGTTGGAGAAACTGACACCCGCCAGCCACCTGTGTGCAAAGCACGTCGGTAGAACCAGTCTCACGTAAGCGTACGTGTAATGTCGGTCCGGGCCGCTTCATCCAACAATACTGCCGAACCAAAGTATGACATGCTGGCAAGCAGTATGACTTATATCGCCCACAACTCACTTGTGTTCTACTCGTGCATATAACATCAACACATAAAACCTAGGCTCGAATGCCACTGTTGGGGAACGTAGTAATTTCAAAAAAATTCCTACGCACACGCAAGATCATGGTGATGCATAGCAACGAGAGGGGAGAGTGTTGTCCATGTACCCTCGTAGACTGAAAGCGGAAGCGTTACAACAACGCGGTTGATGTAGTTGTACGTCTTCACGGCCCGACCGATCAAGCACCGAAACTACGGCACCTTCGAGTTCTAGCACACGTTCAGCTCGATGACGATCCCCAGACTCCGATCCAGCAAAGTGTCGGGGAAGAGTTCCGTCAGCACGACGGCGTGGTGAAGATCTTGATGTTCTACCGTCGCAGGGCTTCGCCTAAGCACCGCTACAATATTATCGAGGATTATGGTGGAGGGGGGCACCGCACATGGCTAAGAGATCTCAAGGATCAATTGTTGTGTCTAGAGGTGCCCCCCTGCCCCCGTATATAAAGGAGCAAGGGGGAGGGGCGTCCGGCCATGATGAGGCGCGCTAGGGAGGAGTCCTACTCCTACCGGGAGTAGGACTCCCTCCTTTTGCTTGTCCAAGTAGGAGAGGGGGAAGGAAGGGAGAGAGGAGAGGAAGGAAAGGGGGGGGGGCGCCGCCCCTCCTTCCTTGTCCAATTAGGACTAGAGGGGGAGGGGGCACGCGGCCTGCCCTGGCTGTCCCTCCTATTCTCCACTTTAGGCCCATTAGGCCCATTAACCCCCCCCCGGGGGGGGGGGGTTCCGGTAACCCCCCGATACTCCGGTTTTATCCGAAACTTCCCCGGAACACTTCCGGTGTCCGTATATAGTCGTCCAATATATCAATCTTTATGTCTCGACCATTTCGAGACTCCTCGTCATGTCCCCAATCTCATCCGGGACTCCGAACTCCTTCGGTACATCAAAACTAATAAACTCATAATATAACTGTCATCGAAACCTTAAGCGTGCGGACCCTACGGGTTCGAGAACAATGTAGACATGACCGAGACACGTCTCCGGTCAATAACCAATAGCGGAACCTGGATGCTCATATTGGCTCCCACATATTCTACGAAGATCTTTTATCGGTCAGACCGCATAACAACATACGTTGTCCCCTTTGTCATCGGTATGTTACTTGCCCGAGATTCGATCGTCGGTATCTCAATACCTAGTTCAATCTCGTTGCCGAAAAGTCTCTTTACTCGTTCCGTAATACATCATCTCGCAACTAACTCATTAGTTGCATTGCTTGCAAGGCTTAGGTGATGTGCATTACCGAGAGGGCCCAGAGATACCTCTCCGACAATCGGAGTGACAAATCCTAATCTCGAAATACGCCAACCCAACATGTACCTTTGGAGACACCTGTAGAGCACCTTTATAATCACCCAGTTACGTTGTGACGTTTGGTAGCACACAAAGTGTTCCTCCGGCAAACGGGAGTTGCATAATCTCATAGTCATAGGAACATGTATAAGTTATGAAGAAAGCAATAGCAACATACTAAACGATCGGGTGCTAAGCTAATGGAATGGGTCATGTCAATCACATCATTCTTCTAATGATGTGATCCCATTAATCAAATAACAACTCTTTTGTTCATGGTTAGGAAACATAACCATCTTCGATTAACGAGCTAGTCAAGTAGAGGCATACTAGTGACACTCTGTTTGTCTATGTATTCACACATGTATTATGTTTCCGGTTAATACAATTCTTGCATGAATAATAAACATTTATCATGATATAAGGAAATAAATAATAACTTCATTATTGCCTCTAGGGCATATTTCCTTCACTTATGAAGGGTAAATAGAAATTGGCATATCACGTTGTGGTTTTGGCGTAGGTAAGAAACGTTCTTGCTAGAAACCTATAGCAGCCACGTAAAAACTTGCAAAAACAATTAGAGGACGTCTAACTTGTTTTTGCAGCATATGCCGTGTGATGTGATATGGCCAAAAGGATGTGATGAATGATATATGTGATGTATGAGATTGATCATGTTCTTGTAATAGGAATCACGACTTGAGTGTCGATGAGTGTGACAACCGACAGGAGCCATAGGAGTTGTCTTAATTTATTTATGACCTGCGTGTCAACTTATACGTCATGTAATTACTTTACTTTATCACTAACCGTTAGCCATAGTAGTAGAAGTAATAGTTGACGAGACAACTTCATGAAGACACGATGATGGAGATCATAGTGTCATGCCGGTGACGACGATGATCATGGCGCCCCGAAGATGGAGATCAAAAGGAGCAAAATGATATTGGCCATATCATGTCACTATTTGATTGCATGTGATGTTTATCATGTTTTACATCTTGTTTGCTTAGAACGACGGTAGCATAAATAAGATGATCCCTCGCAACAATTTCAAGAAAGTGTTCTCCCTAACTGTGCACCGTTGCTAAGGTCCGTTGTTCCGAAGCACCACGTGATGATCGGGTGTGATAGGTTCTAACATTCGCATACAACGAGTGTAAGCCAGATTTACACAAGCAAAAACACTTAGGTTGACTTGACGAGCCTAGCATGTACAGACATGGCCTCGGAACATGGAAGACCGAAAGGTCAAACATGAGTCATATAGAAGATACGATCAACATGAAGATGTTCACCGATGATGACTAGTCCGTCTCACGTGATGATCGGACACGGCCTAGTTGAATCAGATCATGTATCACTTAGATGACTAGAGGGATGTCTATCTGAGTGGGAGTTCATTAAATAATTTGATTAGATGAACTTAATTATCATGAACTTAGTCTAAAATCTTCACAATATGTCTTGTAGATCAAATGGCCCACGCTAATGTTCTCCTCAACTCCAACACGTTCCTAGAGAAAACCAAGCTAAAAGACGATGGTAGCAACTATACGGACTGGGTCCGGAACTTGAGGATCATCCTCATAGCTGCCAAGAAAGCATATGTCCTTGAAGCACCGCTAGGTGAAGCACCACCCCCAGCAAACCAAGACGTTATGAACGCTTGGCAGTCCCCTGTTGATGATTACTCCCTGGTTCAATGCGGCATGCTTTATAGCTTAGAACTGGGGCTCCAGAAGCGTTTTGAGCAACACGGAGCATATGAGATGTTCCAAGAGCTGAAAATGGTTTTCCAAGCTCATGCCCGGGTCGAGAGATATGAAGTCTTCAACAAGTTCTACAGTTGTAAGATGGAGAAGATATTAGTTCCGTCAGCGAGCACATACTCAAAATGTATGGGTTGCACAACCGCTTGTCTCAGCTGGGAGTTAATCTCTCGGATGATGCGGTCGTTGACAGAATCCTTCAGTCGCTCCCACCTAGCTACAAGAGCTTTGTGATGAACTTCAATATGCAGGGGATGGAAAAGACCATTCTTGAGGTATATTCAATGCTGAAATCAGCGGAGGTGGAAATCAAAAAGGAACATCAAGTGTTGATGGTGAATAAAACCACTAAGTTCAAGAAAGGCAAGGGTAAAAAGAACTTCAAGAAGGACGGCAAGGGAGTTGCCGCGCCCGGTAAGCAAGCTACCGGGAAGAAGCCAAAGAATGGACCCAAGCCCGAGACTGAGTGTTTTTATTGCAAGGGAAGTGGTCACTGGAAGCGGAACTGCCCCATGTACTTAGCGGATAAGAAGGCCGGCAATACCAAAGGTATATGTGATATACATGTTATTGATGTGTACCTTACCAATACTCTTAGTAGCTCCTGAGTTTTTGATACCGGTGCGGTTGCTCATATTTGTAACTCAAAACAGGAGCTGCGGAATAAGCGGAGACTGGCGAAGGACGAGGTGATGATGCGCGTCGGGAATGGTTCCAAGGTCGATGTGATCGCTGTCGGCACGCTACCTCTACATTTATCTCCGGGATTAGTTTTAAACCTCAATAATTGTTATTTAGTGCCAGCTTTGAGCATGAACATTGTATCAGGATCTCGTTTAATACGAGATGGCTACTCATTTAAATCCGAGAATAATGGTTGTTCTATTTATATGAGAGATATGTTTTATGGTCATGCCCCGCTGGTCAATGGTTTATTCTTATTTAATCTAGAACGTCATGTTACACATATTCATAGTGTGAATACCAAAAGATGTAAGGTCGATAATGATAGTCCCACATACTTGTGGCACTGCCGCCGTGGTCACATTGGTGTCAAACGCATGAAGAAACTCCATGCAAATGGACTTTTGGAGTCTCTGGATTATGAATCATTTGACACGTGCAAACCATGCCTCATGGGCAAAATGACCAAGACTCCGTTCTCCGGAACAATGGAGCAAGCAACCAACTTATTGGAAATCATACATACTGATGTGTGCGGTCCAATGAGTGTTGAGGCTCGCGGTGGCTATCGTTATGTTCTCACCCTCACTGATGACTTGGGTAGATATGGGTATGTCTACTTAATGAAACACAAGTCTGAGACCTTTGAAAAGTTCAAAGAATTTCAAAGTGAGGTTGAGAATCAACGTGACAAGAAAATCAAGTTCTTACGATCACATCATGGGGAGAATATTTGAGTCACGAATTTGGCACGCACTTAAGGAAATGTGGAATAGTTTCACAACTCACGCCGCCTAGAACACCTCAGCATAATGGTGTGTCCGAACGTCGTAATTGCACTCTATTAGATATGGTGCGATCTATGATGTCTCTTACCGATCTACCGCTGTCATTTTGGGGCTATGCTTTAGAGACTGCTGCATTCACTTTAAATAGGGCTCCGTCGAAATCCGTTGAGATGACACCATATGAATTATGGTTTGGGAAGAAACCTAAGCTGTCGTTTCTAAAAGTTTGGGGATGCGATGCTTACGTGAAGAAACTTCAACCTGAAAAGCTCGAACCCAAATCGGAAAAATGCGTCTTCATAGGATACCCTAAAGAAACTATTGGGTATAGCTTCTACCTCAGATCCGAAGGCAAGATCTTTGTTGCCAAGAATGGATCCTTTCTAGAGAAAGAGTTTCTCTCGGAAGAAGTAAGTGGGAGGAAAGTAGAACTTGATGAAGTGTTGCCTCTTGAACCGGAGAGTGGGCGGCTCAGGAAAATGTTCCTGAGGTGCCTGCACCGACTAGAGAGGAAGTTAATGATGATGATCATGAAACTTCAAATCAAGTTGCTACTGAACTTCTAGGTCCACAAGGACACGTTCCGCACTAGAGTGGTACGGCAACCCTGTCCTGGAAATCATGTTGTTGGACAATGGTGAACCTTCGAACTATGAATAAGCGATGGCGGGCCCTGATTCCGACAAATGGCTGGAAACCATGAAATCCGAGATAGGATCCATGTATGAAAACGAAGTATGGACTTTGACTGACTTGCCCGATGATCGGCGAGCCATAGAAAATAAATGTATCTTTAAGAAGAAGACAGACACGGATGGTAATGTCACCATCTATAAGGCTCGGCTTGTCGCTAAGGGTTATCGACAAGTTCAAGGGGTTGACTACGATGAGACTTTCTCACCCATAGCGAAGCTGAAGTCCGTCCGAATCATGTTAGCAATTGCCGCATTCTATTATTATGAAATATGGCAAATGGATGTCAAAACGGCATTCCTTAATGGTTTCCTTATGGAAGAATTGTATATGATGCAGCCGGAAGGTTTTGTCGATCCTAAGAATGCTGACAAGGTGTGCAAGCTCCAACGCTCAATCTATGGGCTGGTGCAAGCATCTCGGAGTTGGAACATTCGATTTGATGAGATGATCAAAGCGTTTGGGTTTACGCAGACTTATGGAGAAGCCTGTGTTTACAAGAAAGTGAGTGGGAGCTCTGTAGCATTTCTCATACTATATGTGGATGACATACTATTGATGGGAAATGATATAGAATTCTTGGAAAGCATAAAGGCCTACTTGAACAAGTGTTTTTCAATGAAGGATCTTGAAGAAGCTGCTTATATATTAGGCATCAAGATCTATAGAGATAGATCGGGACGCCTCATTGGTCTTTCACAGAGTACGTACCTTGACAAGATATTGAAGAAGTTCAATATGGATCAGTCCAAGAAGGGGTTCTTGCCTGTGTTGCAAGGTACGGGATTGAGCATGGCTCAATGCCCGACCACGGCAGAAGATAGAGAAAAGATGAGTGTCGTCCCGTATGCCTCAGCCAGAGGGTCTATTATGTATGCCATGTTGTGTACCAGACCTGATGCAAACCTTGCCGTAAGTTTGGTAGGAAGGTACCAAAGTAATCTCGACATGGAACACTGGACAGCGGTCAAGAATATCCTAAAGTACCTAAAAAGGACTAAGGATATGTTTCTCATTTATGGAAGTGACGAAGAGCTCGTCGTAAAGGGTTACGTCGATGCTAGCTTCAACACAGATTTGGATGACTCTAGGTCACAAACCGGATACGATTATATCTTGAATGGTGGGGCAGTCAGCTGGTGCAGTTGCAAGCAAAGCGTCGTGGCGGGATGTACATGTGAACCGGAGTACATGGCAGCCTCGGAGGCAGCACAAGAAGCAATCTGGGTGAAGGAGTTCATTACTGACCTAGGAGTTATTCCCAATGCGTCGGGCCCGATGACTCTCTTCTATGACAACACTTGAGCTATTGCCCTTGCCAAGGAGCCCATGTTTCACAGGAAGACCAGGCATATCAAGCGTCGCTTCAACTCCATTCATGAAAATGTTTAAAATGGAGACATGGATATTTGTAAAGTGCATACGGACCTGAATGTCGCAGATCCATTGACTAAACCTCTCCCTCGAGCAAAACAAGATCAACACCAGAACTCTATGGGTGTTCGATTCATCACAATGTAACTAGATTATTGACTCTAGTGCAAGTGGGAGACTGTTGGAAATATGCCCTAGAGGCAATAATAAAGTGATTATTATTATATTTCCTTCTTCATGATAATTGTCTATTGTTCATGCTATAATTGTGTTATCCGGAAATCGTAATACATGTGTGAATACATAGACCACAACATGTCCCTAGTGAGCCTCTAGTTGACTAGCTCGTTGATCAATAGATGGTCACGGTTTCCTAACCATGGACATTGGATGTCATTGATAACGGGATCACATCATTAGGAGAATGATGTGATGGACAAGACCCAATCCTAAGCATAGCACAAGATCGTGTAGTTCGTCTGTTAGAGCTTTTCTGAATGTCAAGTATCATTTCCTTAGAGCATGAGATTGTGCAACTCCCGGATACCGTAGGAGTGCTTTGGGTGTACCAAACGTCACAACGTAATTGGGTGGCTATAAAGGTGCAGTACAGGTATCTCCGAAAGTGTCTATTGGGTTGGCATGAATCGAGACTGGGATTTGTCACTCCGTATGACGGAGAGGTATCTCTGGGCCCACTCGGTAATGCATCATCATAATGAGCTCAGTGTGACTAAGTAGTTGGTCACAGGATCATGCATTACGAAATGAGTAAAGTGACTTGCCGGTAACGAGATTGAACGAGGTATTGGGATACCGACGATCGAATCTCGGGCAAGTAACGTACCGATTGACAAAGGGAATTGTATACGGGATTGCTTGAATCCTCGACATCATGGTTCATCCGATGAGATCATCATGGAACATGTGGGAGCCAACATGGGTATCCAGATCCCGTTGTTGGTTATTGGCCGGAGAGTTGTCCCGGTCATGTCTGCATGGTTCTCGAACCCGTAGGGTCTACACACTTAAGGTTCGATGACGCTAGGGTTATTAGGAAGACTTGTATGTGATTACCGAATGTTGTTCGGAGTCCCGAATGAGATCCCGGACGTCACGAGGAGTTCCGGAATGGTCTGGAGGTGAAGATTTATATGTAGGAAGTTGTCATACGGTCACCGGAAAGGTTCAGGGGCATATCGGTATTGTACCGGGGCCACCAGAGGGGTTCCGGGGGTCCACCGGGAGGCGCCACCTCTCTCGGAGGGCCTAATGGGCTGTAGAGGAAAG
The DNA here is from genome assembly GCF_002162155.2 of Triticum dicoccoides. Taxonomy (NCBI): domain Eukaryota; kingdom Viridiplantae; phylum Streptophyta; class Magnoliopsida; order Poales; family Poaceae; genus Triticum; species Triticum dicoccoides. The sequence goes on from NC_041382.1 coordinate 759,787,116, forward strand.
GGAACCAGCCCTACATGGGCTGGGCGCATCCCCCCTTGGGCCCATGCGCCTAGGATTGGGGGGAAACCCTAAAGGGGGCGCCCCCCTTGCTTGGGGGGCAAGCCCCCTCCCCTTGGCCGCCGCCCCCCTCTAGATCTCATCTAGAGGGGGCCGGCCCCCTTCCTCCTTCCCCTATAAATAGAGGGGCAAGGGGAGGGCTGCATGACACATCCAAGGCGCAGCCCCTCCCATCCCCAACACCTCTCCTCCTCCGCAATAGCTTGGCGAAGCCCTGCCGGAGTACTGCTGCTCCACCACCACCACACCGTCGTGCTGCTGTTGGAGCCCTCTTCCTCAACCTCTCCCTCCTCCTTGCTGGATCAAGGCGCGGGAGACGTCCTCGCTCCATACGTGTGTTGAACGCAGAGGTGCCATCCGTTCAGCGCTATGATCATCGGTGATTTGGATCACGACGAGTACGACTCCATCATCCCCGTTCTCTTGAACGCTTCCGCTCGCGATCTACAAGGGTATGTAGATGCACTCCTCTTCCCCTCGTTGCTACATGACTTCATAGATTGATCTTGGTGATGCGTAGAAAATTTTAAATTTGTGCTACGATCCCCAACATGGTCATCTCAGTGTTGAGCATAACTCGATAGTAAAGGACTCACACGTGAAAGGGGCAGAGGGTTCTTCTAGCGCCAATGTGGTGTAGAATAACTTCCACCAGTTCAAGGGAAAGAACTCTGTCCAGCAGAATACTACCTTTAAGAAGAAGGGTAAGAAGAAAGACAAAAAGAGAGACGGCTGCTTTACTTGTGGTTCAGATGAACATTGGGCAAACAAGTGCTCAAACAAGTACAAGAAGCCAGCACAGGACTCCAAGTCTGTGAATGTCACTATGAGCAACAATGATGCGGCATCTGGGTATGGTAATCTGTTTACCATACTTTCAGTTTGTCAGTCCACCGATTGGTGGATTGACAGTGGGGCCAATATTCATGTGTGTGCTGATGTGTCTTTGTTTTCTTCCTACCAGGTCGCACGAGATTGTTCCGTCCTGATAGGGAATGGCTCACATGCTTCTATTCATGGTGTTGGCACGATAGATCTGAAGTTTACTTCGGGAAAGATCGTGCAACTGAAGAATGTGCAACATGTCCCCGTCATAAAGAAGAATCTCATTAGTGGCTCCCTTCTATGTAAAGAAGGGTTTAAGTTAGTATTTGAGTCTAACAAAGTAGTCGTATCTCGGTATGGACTATTTGTTGGAAAAGGATATGATTGTGGTGGTTTGTTCCGCCTTTCCCTGGAGGATTTCTGTAATAAAGTCGTGAACCAAATTCATTCTAATGTGAACGAATCCGAGGTTTGGCATTCACATCTTTGTCACATAAATTTCGGTTGTATGACGCGGCTAGCTAAGATGGATTTAATCCCGAGTTTCACTTTGGCCAAAGGCTCTAAGTGTCATGCGTGTGTGCGAGCTAAGCAACCTCGTAAGCCTCACAAGCTTGCGAAGGAGAGACACTTGGCACCTCTAGAGCTCATATATTCAAATCTCTGTGAGATGAATGGTGTGTTGACTAAAGGTGGAAAGAAATACTTCATGACTCTGATTGATGATTCCATTAGATTCTGCTATGTGTATTTGTTAAATACTAAGAATGAGGCTCTACACTACTTTAAAGTCTATAAGGCTGAAGTTGAGAACCAACTTGAGAAGAAAATAAAATGAGTCCGGTCTGATCGTGGTGGAGAGTAATTTTCTAATGAGTTTGATTTATTCTGTGCAGAACATGGTATTATTCATGAAAGGACGCCTCCCTATTCACCCCAGTCAAACGGGGTTGCCGAATGGAAAAACCGTACTCTAACTGATTTGGTTAACGCCATGTTAGATACATCGGGTTTATCCAAGGCATGGTGGGGGAGGCTGTATTGACATCTTGTCATGTCCTGAATAAAGTTCCCACAAAGGATAATGAGACTACTCCCTATGAGCAATGGGAAAAGAAAAGAACTACACTCTCTTACTTGCGCACTTGGGGTTGTTTGGCGAAAGTCAATATGCCGATAATCAAAAAGCGCAAGTTGGGACCAAAGACTGTGGACTGTGTTTTTCTTGGCTATGCCAAGCATAGCATTGGCTATAGATTTCTAGTGGTGAAATCTGAGGTACCTGACCAGAAGGTCGGTACAATTATAGAGTCTATGGATGCTACATTCTTTGAGGATATTTTCCCCATGAGAGATATGCAAAGCAATTCTAGACTGGAATCTGATGAGACTCCTGAACCTGCTATTCCAATGAAATATTATGAGCATAAAAGTGATAAGAGTTCCACAGAGGATGACGAGGAAGCTCCTGTTAGGAGCAAGAGACAGAGGACTGCAAAGTCCTTTGGTGATGATTTCCTCGTGTACCTCGTGGATGATGATACTCCCAGCTCCATTTCAGAAGCTTATGCATCTCCGGAAGCTGACTACTGGAAGGATGCGGTCCGTAGTGAGATGGATTCCATCTTGGCTAACGGGACATGGGAGATCACTGATCGTCCTTATGGTTGTCGACCATTAGGATGTAAGTGGGTGTTCAAAAGGAAGCTTAGGCCCGATGGTATTGTTGAGAAGTACAAGGCTAGGCTTGTGGCCAAGGGTTATACCCAGAAAGAAGAAGAGGATTTCTTTGACACTTATTCACCTGTGGCTAGACTGACAACCATTCGAGTGTTACTCGCTTTGGCTGCCTCGCATGGTCTTCTCGTTCATCAGATGGACGTTAAGACGGCTTTCCTTAACGGAGAGCTAGGCGAGGAAATTTACATGCAACAGCCGGATGGCTTTGTAGTAAATGGTCAGGAAGGAAAGGTGTGTAAGCTAGTGAAATCTTTGTATGGCCTAAAACAAGCGCCTAAGCAATGGCATGAGAAGTTCAACACTACTCTGACATCTGCTGGCTTTGTTGTGAACGAAGCTGACAAATGTGTATACTATCGCTATGGTGGGGGCGAAGGAGTTATACTGTGTTTTTATGTCGATGACATACTGATATTTGGGACCCACCTCAAGGTCATTGAGGAGGTCAAGTCTTTTCTATCTCACAACTTTGAGATGAAGGACCTGGGTGTGGCTGATGTTATCCTGAACATCAAGCTACTAAGAAATTCTGAGGGTGGAATTACACTTTTGCAATCCCACTATATTGAGAAGATTTTGAGCTGTTTTGGATATTCGGACTGCAAACCTTCTGCAACACCATATGATCCTAGCGTGCGGATTCGAAAGTTCGAAGGCACAGCTGTAGATCAATTGAGATGTTCTCAAGTGGTTGGTTCAATGATGTACCTAGCATGTGCTACTCGTCCTGACATCTCATTTGCTGTGTGCAAACTGAGCCGGTTTGTTTCCAATCCGGGAGATGTGCACTGGCATGTTGTTGAGCGAGTGATGTGTTATTTGCAAGGTACTGCGAACTATGGAATTCACTATTCTGGGTACCCGACGGTACTTGAGGGGTATAGTGATTTGAATTGGATATCTGATGCTGATGAGATGAAAGCCACAAGTGGATATGTCTTCACACTTGGTGGTGGTTTTGTTTCCTGGAAGTCTTGCAAGCAGACGATCTTAACCAGATCGACTATGGAAGCAGAACTCACAGCATTAGACACATCATGCGTCGAAGCAGAATGGCTTCGAGAGCTTTTGATGGATTTGCCGGTGGTTGATAAACCAGTGCCGGCTGTCCTTATAAACTGTGACAATCAAACAGTGATTGTCAAGGCTAAGAGTTCAAAGGACAACATGAAATCCACAAAGCACATAAGAAGAAGATTAAAATCTGTCAGAAAATCAAGAAACTCCGGAGTAATAGCGTTGGATTATATCCAGACGGCTAAGAATCTGGCAGACCCTTTTACGAAAGGGCTATCACGGATTGTGATAGAAAATGCATCGAGGGAGATGGGTATGAGACCCACGTAAGTTGCCATGGGGTAATCCAACCTATGTGATCGGAGATCCCGTGAATTAGGACCTGGGAAAACAATCCAGCGGTCAACTGAGGAGAGTATCCTTAATTAACCCACTCCGTTGGAGATGCACAATACTCTCAATTCTGTAAGGAGGGATGACTTTTGTCTTAATGTGTTCCAAAGCTTGTGTAAGCAAGATGCTAACCTACAGAGCATTCTTTGGAGGAACACACCTATGTGAGCCCGACTGCTGGTCACAGTCTATGAGATTGGGTAATCTCTATTAAGCTCATGAGAAGGTATGGAGTATGACTAATAAGCTCCACCCGTGGGGTTTAGCCTTCGGCAACCATGTATCAGCTGACAATAGGCGAAACTTCTGCACGCCAATCTGAAAATTCAAGGCATAGTCCATTGTTTAGTTGTGAAGAAGTCTAATCCTATTGCTCTAGGTGGAAGTTCAACTTAACAGTCTCCACTAAAAATTCTGGTATATCAAACATTGTTTGGAATAGTTGATAAACTTATGTGCCTCGAGATCTGGTGGGGGATTGTTGGATTATGGATGGGCTTAGGCCCATATAAAACACTAATCCCTGGTTAATCTTGAGGCCCATGTATGAGATGGTAGGTGGTGGGAAGTTTAGTCCCACCTTGCTAGTTGAGGAGAGTTGAGACCCCTTTATAAGGGTTGCTCTACCACTTACCATTGGGAGCTTGGGAAGAGGAGTGGTACACACGCGCTCCTCCTCCTCCGTCGCCCGCCTCGCCACGCCTCGCCTCGTCACGACGCGCGCACGCTGCGGGTTGCGGGAATGAGCCGAAGCTTATTTTTGCCGCTCAGAAACGAATTAATTAATCAGGGACTAATTAACAAGTCGCTAACAGGTGGGCCACTGTCCAAGACATTGGACTGTGGGCTGACTTGCGTTGCCGGGATTCATCGACTCCCTTGCCGGGGGTGCGACCCTTGCCGGGACTCGCGTATTCGTCGGCTCCCTTGCCAGGAGTGCAACCCTTGCTAGGAACAATGACTCCCTTGCCGGGAGTGGGCCGACTCGGTCGTGGGCCTCGGGAAGGCCCACGACTTTCTTTCTTACGGACTATATAAGAAGGCTCTGGCCAGTGAAGTAACCTAGTTCGGTTCACTCACTCCCTCTCGCGTGACCTAGCCGTCATCTACTATTCCTCACTCTGTGCTGTCTCCGGCGATCCCATCCCGACGACCGCGTGCACGGCTAGTCAGGAGAGCAGGTGTCTCCGGAACCCTGTCGTCGAGATCCTGCCCGGGAGAACGGCAATAAGGTTTTTGGGGAGCGTCTCGACGCGACTGCTCCCGATCCGTCCCCAACTCTGTTCGCCTCTGCTTCCACTACTTCCTCTGCATCGACACCATGGCCGCCGCCGCCGCCGCTAAGAAGAAGGCCACGGACGACGCCGAAGCTGCTGCAGCCGCCGCCGCGTTGGACTGGCCAACCGGAGGGTATGATTTGTTCATCCCTCGTTTACTCGTACTTATGCTAGCCGTATATGTGCTACTCATAGAAGGTTCGATTCTATGTTTTGTACATGCTAGTATGCTTAGGTATCGCTATGAGATGCATACCTTTTATGCCATGCTTACTGTTAACTCGTGGATAAGTCTAATCGGAAAAGTGCTAATATTTCCAACATGTCTACATGTTCCTTCACACGCATGTCGATCATCATCAACCTATAAAAGGGCTCTCGTGTTTTTTTAAAGAACTTGGGATCTATTTATAACTAATCAAGACAACAGAAATTAGGACCATGGACCATCTAAGGACAGCTACAATCACTAAAGCGAGTCAAAGGGCGGAGGTGGAGCTCGGTCGGTACCACTGCGGTTGTTCCCTTTCAGTGTTTTCATAGCCGAAAATCTGTATTGCTCGCACCTAATCTGGATTTGTTTCTCTACAATTCACATAGTTACCCCCCTGTATTTATCTGTTTCTATAACCACAGTTCACATTACATAAATCCAAAAATGAAAAAAGTAGTAGTACAATAGGGTGTGGCCAGGTTTTATTTTAAAAAGAAGAGAGAGGCGAGTAGCCTTCTCGGCCCCAACGGTTAGTAAAACTTGACACTCACTCACACTGTCGTCCCCGCTAACACCCAAATCTGGCCCCAAGTACGCAAGGAAAGTATCCCCTCCCTCCCCCGCTCCCCTCCCCGTCGCAGCAGCAATAAACTCCACCGTACACTGCCATCCGCCACCACCAGCCGCGGTAGAAACAAATCAAATCCTTTCTCTCTTTCGGTACGCCCAACCGTAGGGCAAAGCCAGAGAGCAGAGACCACGGGGCGCTCGCCGTCATTGCCTCTCCATTATCGAAGCCAATCAAACCTTGTTATAGAAGACAATCAATAAGTCATCATGCTAAGGCTTCACAAGACCAGCGCACCATAGCAGAAACCGTCACCGATGAAGAGAGTCATAGATCTGAAGCATCAAATCTGCAAACAAAGACAAACAAAGACAACACCAAACAAATCAGACCAACACTGACTGAGTCCCGCGAGAGATCCGATGAAAACACACCTTCACACGCCCTCAAATGACGCTAGATATACCATTCGGACGGGGATCGAATGTGAGAGACATTATTCCTACAGACGGACATCGGCACCGCCACACAAACCCCAACCAAGAAACTAAACCTAACAAAAACAAGAGTCCCTCCCGCCAGCGGGGATCTGAGGTCCTCCACACCTCGACAGCCCAAAGGCCACCGGACATGCGGGGCAAGTGTTGCCGTGTTTGAAAAAGTGGATGTCATGGGTAAATGTCCACGCCTCGGTTCCTCTTGAGTTCTTTTTAGGGACCAAGGCATGTTTTTTCATTAATAACCGACATAAGAGAGCTATCTGGTTAATTAGATGAAATTCGGATGAAAATCAAGATAAACAACAGTCATGACACACAAAACCCAACAACAGGACACATCGACCGACCTGAGTAATAACAAGTTGTAAAATATACACACATAGAGAAAAGACAACAACCGTGGAGGTTACCTAAAGCATCGCTACCTTATCATATATCATCCACAATCTCGCAATTCTATCTTTACAAACACCCACTGACAACGCAACCACCACAAAACATATGCGCAAAGCTCAAGTAAACCAGCCGGCCATCCACGCTAGCAACAAGGCATCTCCGATTTTGATGGATACTGTAACTTGTAAAGGGAGAAGAGCGAAGCTCGTGCCTGTCAGGACCCCGACTCGATGTCACATCGATCTAGCAGGTAACACCTCATATCACTTTGCGGCCTCACGCACGGTATCCCCACGGGTGTCGCCTTACCTTTGCCCGGGACCGTTTGCGCCTTTTGGCTCACATATATGATAGTGTCGCTAGCATCCATATGATAAGGAGCCCGGGCTGACATGACTAGTCGTAAACCCAAAGTGGCACAGACTTATAGGGACAGGCATCCATGACCCAGCTTCGAACGTGTCGGTCATCAGCAAGTGGGTCCGGGCTGTAGCACTGGGCTAGCAGGACTCCGGTAAACCGGGCTGTAGCGGGCTAACAGGACTCCGGTACTCAAAGCATGACATTTCCCCGAAGGGACAGACACAGGAACGAAGAAGGACACATGCCGGCCAGCCTAAGTGTTCCAGAGCAGTAGCAAGCTACCATGGCTCAGCGGTAACACTAGGAGACATTTCCCGGTAAGAGAGGCTACTAAAGATAAACCACTAGGTAGTCAGATCCCACACATACCAAGCATTTCAATCATACACACAATATGCTCGATATGTGCAAATACAACGAAGCATCACAACATGACTCTACGACACAAGTACTTTATTTAAGGCTCAGAGAGCCATACATAACATACACAAGGTACGGGTCACACGACCCAGCATTCAAGTCATATAGTCATACAAACCAGCAGCGGAAGTAACTTGTCTGAGTACAGACAACTAGTAAAATAAAAGAGGCTTGGAAAGCCTAGCTATACTACGTGGTCCTTCACAAGCTCAGGATCACCACCTGGGCCTTTAGCCTACTCGTTGATGTCAACGTCTACATAGAACCCATCAGAAGGGGTTGCAGCGTCTTCTGTAAAAATGTAAATTATAGCAACATGAGTACAAAGGTACTCAGCAAGACTTACATCAGATCCTACATACATGCATATTATCAAGAAGGGTTGGTGGAGTTATTGCAGCAAGCCAGCTTTGACTCTTGGCTAGACTATCCTACGATACTCCAACTTGAAATGGTTTTGCGCACACGAGTCCACTACTCATCACTTCAATACACTACCGAGGATCCACCTCCGTCTCCCTATGGAAGAGCCATCCTCGGCACTCACACTTATCTTGAGGCTTTTAGTAGTTTCCATTTACTTGTCTATGAACTGTATAGGCAACCAAGTAGTCCTTTACCGCGGACGTGGCTATTCGAATAGATCATGATAATCCTGCAGGGGTGTACTTCTTTATACATGTTTCCACCACTTAGCGTCTGCACACGACATGTGCTCGGCAGACTTCAAGCGAAAGCCGACGTGGGTGTAGACCACGACCTACCTAAACACTTAAGCCTCTAGTCCAGGTTTATCGCCTATTCAGGTTCCATCCGCAGGGAGTCCGGCCGAGGTTTCCCATACGGCCCCGAACGATGTGAACAGGGTTTCCGAGATACCTAACGGGTATTCGGTACACCCGGCCACGTACCTACCGCATCACAGCCCACCCCTACGGTCAGCGCTGTCCACGGCCTCCAGTAGGCTACAAACACCAGAAACTACTTGCAACTCCTGGACGGAGAACTAGGGTGAATAAGAAGCCGAGAGGGTCCATTGGTTTCGGGCCCAATGCATGGTAGTAGCTGATTCTTAAATCGCACATACAGATCTCAGTGCTTAAGGTCGGCTTCAATGAAACAACCCACCATGTACTCCTACATGGCCTCTCATCGATACCTTTACCAAATCATGTTCATCACACCACTCTCATTACCGACATAAACATTTCACTCTAGCCCATCACCCAGATGAACCAGACCCGACACGACTCTAAGCATAGCAGGCATAGCAAGGTAGGAACAACACATACATATGGCTCAATCAACTCCTACACATGCTAGTGGGTTTCATCTAGTTACTGTGGCAATGACAGGTCATGCAGAGGAAATGGGTTCAACTACCGTAGCACACAGCAGTTTGAAACGCGTTGTCTTAATGCAATAAAAGAGAGCAGGAGCGAGAACATGGGATTGTATCGATATGATCAAATGGTTGGTTGCTTGCCTGATGGTTCGATGCACTGATACAGTTCTTCGTTAGGGTAATCACGGTACTCCTCGGAGGCAGAACCTGTCGCAAAGGACACCGATACACAACCATCACCAAACAATGTGCAACAATATGATGCATGCATGAAACATGGCAATATGAGTGTGTTGGGCTAATGCAGCTAAAACCAGAAGGGTTTGAACCAATTTGAATCAAAGATTCAAATTTCAAACTCAAACATGGCCTTTTAAAGTGCTTTTCCTTGTTCTGCTTTAAACATCAATTTAACTTGTTTGATCATGCATGAAAATAGTACAGATGGATAGATTGGATTTTTCTGATCATTTTTCATATATAATTTGTCTAATTTGGAGTTACAGAATAAAAGTTATGAATTTTTGAAGTTTAAATAATATTCTGGAATTTCCTGATTTAAATTAAATCCAGAAATATATATATTGCGCCAGCATGACGTCAGCATGACGTCAGTGGTCAACTGCGGCTGGCTGGGGTCAAACCTGACGTGTGGGGTCCACACGTCAGTGACAGGGGGGTTTAACAGGGTTAATTTAATCCTAATTAGGAATTAGTGGCGCTGGGGCCCACTGGTCAGTGTCAGGGGGGGTAGTTAGTTTAACTAATTCGGTTAGTGCTAATCCTAATTAGCTAACAGGGCTGGGCCCACCTGTCATGGACACAGGGGGGGTCCTGCCGTGGTCAAGGTGGGTCAAACCCACTGGCGACATGACGCCGGCGAGGCCCGAGACGGCGGCGCGATACGGAAACGCGCTATAGGGCACGGGCGAGGCCGTGCTTGGGCTCGTTGGAGAGCCCTTGCTCCCGCGCGTCGAACGGTGGTGGTGGCCGTGCCTGAGGTGGCCGGTACCGACGACGGCGAGCTCGTGAGCGGCGGCCGGAGTTCGGGTGCGGTCGGGATAGGCGTTGCTGCTCGCAGGCGAGGGAGCTGAGGCGCTGGAGGGGCTCTACGGGTCCTTACGGACTTGTTGGACTCGCCGGGGTGACCAAATGGTCACCGGAGCTGCGTCGGCGGCGAGCTCGGCGACGGCGGAGGTTCGGCCGTGGTGGGAAACGGGGTTACGGTGCGGGAACGAGGGGGAAAAGAGGGGGAAACGGTGGCGGAGCTCACCGCGGTTGCAGTGGGCGTCGAAGCGGGCTCGGGGACGCGCTGGAGACGGCGAATCGACGGCGATGGTGGTCGGAGCCCGAGGAGGAAGACGATGGCGTGGAGGCGATGCAGAGCTTCCCGAGGGGCTTGGCTTGGTGGGGAGGAAGAGGGGGTCGCGGCGGAGCTCCTGAGCTCAGTGGAGGGGCGAGGGGTGGCCGGTGACGGCTGCTATGGCGAACGGCGGCGATGGTGGTGTTCGGCCGCGAGAGAGAGAGCGAGGGAGAGGAGGGGAAGAACCGAGGGAGAGTGAGAGAGAACGGGGGAGGGCGTGGCGTCGTTCCAGGCCATCCAGACGAGGAGAGGAGGGGCAGGCAGGCAGGCGAGCAGGTGGCGTGGCGCGGTGGCGCGCGCGCGCGCCGGCCACACTCCCCTCCCTCTGTCGAGGACGAAGACGACAGAGGAGGGAGGCGGGCTGGGCCGCCTGCTGGCTGGGCCGGCCAGCTGGCTGGGCTGCACAGGGAGGAGCCCGGGTAAGGTTCTCCCTTTTATTTATTTCTGTTTTCTAATTTCTGACATTTGTTTTGATTTAAATAAAATATTAAATCATTTTATAACCTTATGCCAATTTTTGCAGGAGCTAGATATATTATTCCAGAGCTCCCCAACAGGTGGCATAATTTTTGGACATATATTAATATATATAACTAATATATTTCCAATGCAAATATTTATGCATTAATTCCAAATGCCCAAAATAATACCTATGAGCTCTTAAAAATATTGGTTTGATTTTTATCTCTGTCCAATATTTTCAGAGAGCAACATGAGCATTTTCTTGGACCCTTTTGGAGAAATTTTTATTTGGGTCATTTTCAGAAATGATTCTGAGGGTTTCACAAATCCCCATTTCAAGTTTCTGATGAAGGAGTAAACATGATGCAACACTCTAATGCATGACTAGCTAGGGTGTGACAACTCACCCCCACTCAAAAGAATCTCGTCCCGAGATTTGGGTTCCTCCGGGAAGAAGGCGGGATACTCGAGTCGAAGACGATCCTCCCTTTCCCAAGTTGCTTCATCCTCAGAATGGTGCGACCATTGAACTTTGAGAAACTTGATATTATGACGTCGGGTGGTACGTTCGGCCTGATCGAGGATACGAATGGGGTACTCTCGGTATGTAAGATTATCTTGGAGATCAAGCGTTTCGTGGTCCAGTCCACGGACAGGATCCGAGAAGCAACGCCTGAGTTGAGAAACGTGGAAGACATCGTGGACTCTGGAGAGGTGCGGAGGTAGTTCCAACTGGTAGGCAACTTCTCCTCGTTTGGCGAGAATGCGAAAAGGTCCAATGTAACGAGGAGCCAATTTGCCTTTGATACCGAAACGATGGGTTCCCTTCAGAGGGGTGACCCGAAGATAAGCCTTCTCGTCAACCTCGAAAGTCATAGCCTTATGTTTTCGGTCATATTGACTCTTTTGACGAGATTGGGCTATTTTCAACTTTTCACGAACGATACGAACTTGTTCTTCTGCTTCCTGAATCATATCCGGGCCAAAGAATTGTCTTTCCCCGGTCTCTGACCAGTTAAGGGGTGTTCGACACCGTCGTCCATAGAGAACTTCAAAAGGGGCTTTACCCAAGCTAGATTGATAGCTGTTGTTGTAAGCGAATTCGGCAAATGGAAGGCACTTCTCCCAGTCCATTCCGAATGAGATAACAGAGGCTCGAAGCATGTCTTCTAGAATCTGGTTGACGCGTTCCACTTGACCACTCGACTGAGGGTGGAAGGCGGTGCTAAAGGAGAGACGGGTTCCCATAGCATTTTGGAAACTTTCCCAAAATCGAGAGGTGAAAAGACTTCCTCGATCCGAGTTAATTTCCAAAGGAACACCATGGAGGGACACTATTCGGGAGATGTATAAGTCTGCCAGCTGACTAGCGGTTATACTCTCACGAACAGGTAAGAAATGGGCTACTTTGGAAAGACGATCGACAACGACGAAAATAGCATTATTCCCTCTCCTGGTCCTGGAAAAACCGGTAATGAAATCCATACCAATTTTATCCCATTTCCATTCAGGAATAGTTAAGGGTTGAAGGGTGCCAGCAGGCCGTTGGTGCTCTGCTTTTACACGACGACAGACGTCGCAATTTGCAATATACTGAGCAATCTCTCTCTTCATCCTAGTCCACCAGAACCTCTGGCGTAGGTCCTGATACATCTTAGTACTACCGGGATGAATGGTGAGAGGAGATTCATGAGCTTCCTTAAGGATCAATCGCCTCAGGTTTCGCACTTTGGGAACCACTAGTCGATTCCCGAAGTATACGACCCCTTGATCATTAATGGAGAAACAATTCGCAACTCCTTTCTGGATGTTTCTCTTGATGCGGGAAATTCCCGGATCTACCTTCTGTGCTTTGATAATCTGATCCGTAAGGGTAGGTTTTGCCACCAAGGTGGAAAGGAAACCTTGAGGTACAATGTGAAGGTTAAGCTTCCGAAATTCCTCATGGAGAAGCGGTTGACTTTGTTGTAACATCAGGTTGTTACAATAAGATTTACGACTTAGTGCATCAGCCATGACGTTGGCTTTCCCTGGGGTGTAGGTTATTCCTAAGTCGAAGTCTGTGATCAACTCAACCCAACGTCTTTGCCTGAGATTCAAATCTGGTTGGGTGAAAATGTACTTCAGACTTTGGTGATCAGTGAATATTTCGCAACGGTTACCGAGGAGGTAATGTCGCCAGGTCTTGAGTGCATAGATTACGGCTGCAAGCTCTAGATCATGAGTAGGATAATTCTCCTCATGTGGGTGCAATTGCCGTGAAGCGTAAGCAATTACGTGTCGATCTTGCATGAGAATGCAACCTAGTCCTTGTCGCGAGGCGTCGCAGTAGATAACAAAGTCCTTGGAGAAGTCTGGCGGTACCAGTACGGGAGCAGAGGTCAGGCGTCTTTTCAGTTCCTGAAAGCTGTGCTCACATTGTGGAGTCCATTCGAACTTCTTATCTTTCTTGAGGAGTTCGGTTAGAGGTTTGGCAACTTTGGAGAAGTTCTCGACAAAGCGACGACAATAGCTTGCTAAGCCCAGAAAACTCCGAACTTGCTTGACCGATTCAGGTGGAGTCCAATTAAGGACGGCTTGAACTCGCTCAGGCTTAACAGCAATACCTTTACCAGATATTACATGACCCAGATAGGTCACTTCTGACAACCAGAATTCACATTTAGAAAATTTGGCATAAAGGCGATGCTCTCGAAGTTTCTTCAACACTAGCCTTAGATGTTCGGCATGTTCCTCCTCGTTCTTGGAGTAGATGAGTATATCATCGAGGTAAACCACGACGAATTTATCCAAATACTCCATGAAGATTGAGTTCATTAACCGAGAAAAGGTGGCTGGAGCGTTGGTTAAACCGAAGGACATGACGGTGTACTCGTATTGGCCATAACGAGTAACAAAGGCCGTTTTAGGAATGTCCCCGTTTCTGATTTTGATTTGATGGTAGCCCAACCTCAAATCCATCTTGGAGAAGACTGAGGATCTAGCGAGTTGATCATACAGGTCGTTGATCCTGGGGAGCGGATATTTGTTCTTGATTGTGACCAAATTGACAGGTCGGTAATCTACAACCATCCGGTCCGTACCATCCTTCTTCTTGACGAATAGGACGGGGCAAGCCCACGGAGATGAACTAGGGCGGATGAAACCCTTTTTCAAGGACTCATCGAGTTGTTTCTTAAGCTCGGCTAGTTCTAGGGGTGCCATCTTATAGGGTCTTCTAGCAATCGGAACGGTTCCTGGGATGAGGTCTATTACGAACTCAACATCCCTGTCAGGTGGAACACCTGGCAATTCTTCTGGGAAGACATCCGGGAAGTCACGGACTACCGGAACGTCCTCAAGGTCCGGCAAAGGGCTGGCGTTAAGAGAATATAACTGTCGCTTGGCTAATCGGGTCAAGACATTGACTATCTTCCCCGAAGGATGAGTGAGTTGAACAGTCCTAGAGAAGCAATCAATTTTGGCATGATGAGCTGACATCCAGTCCATACCCAAAATGATATTAATATCTGAAGATTTAAGGGCTATCAACGATGCAAGAAAAACAAGTCTGTCGACTTGGATTTCATTTCCATAACTTACCCTAGAGGTCTGCCATCTAGACCCGGGAGTAGAAATTTCCATAGTGGATGGCATGTCACAGAATGCGGTGTTATGCAAACGAGCATAATTTTCGGATATAAAAGAATGAGAGGCTCCTGTATCGAAAAGAACAGATGCCGGGTGGCAATTAACAAGGAGCGTACCGAGAACGACGTTGGGATCCTCTTGAGCTTCTTCGGCAGAGATACAGTTGACATGGCCACGTGAAGCGGTGACCGGCTTGGCGTGGAATACTTTTCCTGTCGGCTTGCCACGGCCAACAGCTTTAGCAGACTGGATGGGGTTGGTCTGGGGACACTCACGCATATAGTGGCCAGATTCCCCACACTTGAAACAAGTTACGGAACTGGTACGTGGAGGAGCATTGTTGGTTGGACCCCCATAGGGCTTGGCCGGTGCAGACTGTTGAACGGGGCGAGGCGCCTGGAAAGATGGCCTCGGTGTGAACCTGGGTGGCAGGGCGGTGTTGGGCACCCACACGCGGCGCTTCTGAGGACCAGCACCGGATGAGGAACCCATGTCACGGCCATGCTTGCGTGTTGCGTCATAATCAGTCTGACCAGTCTCAACACTGATGGCCTTGTTAACAAGTTTCTGAAAAGATGTGCACTCATGCAGACGGAGGTCGCGGCGAAGCTCAGGACTAAGTCCCTTACGGAACCTTGCTTGCTTCTTGGCATCAGTAGACACTTCCTCAGTTGCATATCGTGCGAGGTTACCAAACTCCCTGCTGTAAACATCCACAGAAAGTCGGCCTTGGGTGAAACTGCAAAATTCCTCACGTTTACGGTCCATGAGACCCTCCGGAATGTGATGTTCACGGAAAGCCTCACTGAATTCAGCCCAAGTAGTGACATGGCCCGCTGGGCGCATAGCTCCATAATTCTCCCACCATAGACTGGCGGGGCCTTCAAGATGATATGCAGCAAAGGTGACCTTGTCAGCCTCCGCTACCAGCGCGGAACGCAGTTTGTGAGAGATACTGCGAAGCCAGTCATCAGCGTCGAGAGGCTCGACGGAGTGGTGGAACGTGGGTGGATGTAATTTGATAAAATCACTGAGTGACACCACGTTAGTCCTTTGATGGTGTGCCGTGTTCTGTTCAATACGCTCCAACAAACGGTTGGTCTCCCGCTTGTTTCTCTCAGCTTCCATCATAACCTCGGCTAGGGAAGGAGGATGAGGCAGATTTGCATCCCTGACTTCACTGCCTTCGGCCTGCTCTTGAGGAGCAGGGTTAGTGCGCGTGTTGACCATCCTAGGTAAACAAGACAATGATTTAGTCAGGATGATAAAATTCCGACATAGGATATAAAATGTAAGGAATAACTCGAAATGCAAGATGATCATCCGTATGACATGGTAAATACAGAAACTGCTTCTTTATTCCATCGTCATACACACCATACAGGGTTTAGTACAAGACCAAACAAAGTACTATTACGGTGAAAAGAGGATTACATCTCATCGGAGGCATTCGAAGCTCCTTTACATTATTTTTCTACTCCTCCGGAAAGAGTACAAACTAGGTCATATCCCACGAGTCACGCAGGACGATAGACGACACAGCTAGTGCGAACTAGTGATACTACCACTAACTCAGACCGATCCGTAGTAGTCCTCGTAGAAGTCACCTCCATAGCCTGGAAGCTCAACATGATCATCCGGAAACAGACGATCTCGCGGAGCTTGTGGACCATAGGGGCTAGGATGAGGTCTTGGACCAACAGATGGTGGCCTGCGGGGACCGCGAGGTGGGGTGATGCCTCCTACATCACGCCAACCCATCACGTCTGGCAGAGCAGATCTCACAGGATAGAGATCGCGCATATCTGAATATCCAGCTTGCACCGTCGGTGCAAACCGAGTCAATGTGGCCCAGTGGTCAGCACGGGTATTGAAGATCTCTAACCTCAAGGCCCGATTTTCACGGTCCTTATCCTCGAGCATCTCAGCAGTGGTGCGAGTTCGTGAATCCTCCTGGGTGGGGTCAGCATAGATAGCCTGGAGATACCCTTGTGCTCCCGGAAGTGATCCTGGCATATACCGGAAATCAGAGTCCCGAAATAGACCAGATCTGACTCGCATGATGGTCATCATAGAGTAGGCGGCGTCCTGCACAGCCATCTCAATAGTAACCCCGAGTCCATAGGAGCAGTGAAGGGGCTCGGTGGATCCAGGATAAGATGGAAATATCCTGACAGTGCAGAGATACTGGCTTTGATTGAAGTCCCGAAATTGCTCTTCGACCGTGTACTCAGGATACCAGCGGTATCCAGCCTCAGTCATTACCCTGACCAACTTGGTAGTATGGTAGGGTACATCTAGGCATCGAGTCAGGCGAACCACTTGATTGAGGTCGCGAGTGGCCATCTGAAAGCACAATCATAATGCAAAGGCATTAGAATTTCTAGCAAAATTTCGGCAGCATAACAGCTGTAAATGCTCAAGAAGGATTTTGAGACATTTGACAAAGGATTTCACACACACTCAACATCATCATATCAAATTCTGAGTCCATCCTAGCAACATAATGTGGTAATAGGATTAAACTAGGCTTGTAACCATCAAACCTATAAGGTACTACAGATTAGTAACACGTGATCCTGATAGAGAGAACAGATCCTAATTCCTTAACCCCCGGTGGAAGAATAGACTGACTCAGATCAGAATGTCATAAGATAAAGGAGTAAAAAGAGCCTTACGTTCCAACCCACAAACAATTCCCCTACATGTAACTAAAGAATTTCTAGACTCAACATCGACCAGTTTGGCTTGGAGAACCTACAGGCAGTCCGGCTCTGATGCCAACGCTGTCAGGACCCCGACTCGATGTCACATCGATCTAGCAGGTAACACCTCATATCACTTTGCGGCCTCACGCACGGTATCCCCACGGGTGTCGCCTTACCTTTGCCCGGGACCGTTTGCGCCTTTTGGCTCACGTATATGATAGTGTCGCTAGCATCCATATGATAAGGAGCCCGGGCTGACATGACTAGTCGTAAACCCAAAGTGGCACAGACTTACAGGGACAGGCATCCATGACCCAGCTTCGAACGTGTCGGTCATCAGCAAGTGGGTCCGGGCTGTAGCACTGGGCTAGCAGGACTCCGGTAAACCGGGCTGTAGCGGGCTAACAGGACTCCGGTACTCAAAGCGTGACATTTCCCCGAAGGGACAGACACATGAACGAAGAAGGACACATGCCGGCCAGCCTAAGTGTTCCAGAGCAGTAGCAAGCTACCATGGCTCAGCGGTAACACTAGGAGACATTTCCCGGTAAGAGAGGCTACTAAAGATAAACCACTAGGTAGCCAGATCCCACACATACCAAGCATTTCAATCATACACACAATATGCTCGATATGTGCAAATACAACGAAGCATCACAACATGACTCTACGACACAAGTACTTTATTTAAGGCTCAGAGAGCCATACATAACATACACAAGGTACGGGTCACACGACCCAGCATTCAAGTCACACAGTCATACAAACCAGCAGCGGAAGTAACTTGTCTGAGTACAGACAACTAGTAAAATAAAAGAGGCTTGGAAAGCCTAGCTATACTACGTGGTCCTTCACAAGCTCAGGATCACCACCTGGGCCTTTAGCCTACTCGTTGATGTCAACGTCTACATAGAACCCATCAGAAGGGGTTGCAGCGTCTTCTGTAAAAATGTAAATTATAGCAACATGAGTACAAAGGTACTCAGCAAGACTTACATCAGATCCTACATACATGCATATTATCAAGAAGGGTTGGTGGAGTTATTGCAGCAAGCCAGCTTTGACTCTTGGCTAGACTATCCTACGATACTCCAACTTGAAATGGTTTTGCGCACACGAGTCCACTACTCATCACTTCAATACACTACCGAGGATCCACCTCCGTCTCCCTATGGAAGAGCCATCCTCGGCACTCACACTTATCTTGAGGCTTTTAGTAGTTTCCATTTACTTGTCTATGAACTGTATAGGCAACCAAGTAGTCCTTTACCGCGGACGCGGCTATTCGAATAGATCATGATAACCCTGCAGGGGTGTACTTCTTCATACATGTTTCCACCACTTAGCGTCTGCACACGACATGTGCTCGGCAGACTTCAAGCGAAAGCCGACGTGGGTGTAGACCACGACCTACCTAAACACTTAAGCCTCTAGTCCAGGTTTATCGCCTATTCAGGTTCCATCCGCAGGGAGTCCGGCCGAGGTTTCCCATATGGCCCCGAACGATGTGAACAGGGTTTCCGAGATACCTAACGGGTATTCGGTACACCCGGCCACGTACCTACCGCATCACAGCCCACCCCTACGGTCAGCGCTGTCCACGGCCTCCAGTAGGCTACAAACACCAGAAACTGCTTGCAACTCCTGGACGGAGAACTAGGGTGAATAAGAAGTCGAGAGGGTCCATTGGTTTCGGGCCCAATGCATGGTAGTAGCTGATTCTTAAATCGCACATACAGATCTCAGTGCTTAAGGTCGGCTTCAATGAAACAACCCACCATGTACTCCTACATGGCCTCTCATCGATACCTTTACCAAATCGTATTCACCACACCACTCTCATTACCGACATAAACATTTCACTCTAGCCCATCACCCAGATGAACCAGACCTGACACGACTCTAAGCATAGCAGGCATAGCAAGGTAGGAACAACACATACATATGGCTCAATCAACTCCTACACATGCTAGTGGGTTTCATCTAGTTACTGTGGCAATGACAGGTCATGCAGAGGAAATGGGTTCAACTACCGTAGCACACAGCAGTTTGAAACGCGTTGTCTTAATGCAGTAAAAGAGAGCAGGAGCGAGAACATGGGATTGTATCGATATGATCAAATGGTTGGTTGCTTGCCTGATGGTTCGATGCACTGATACAGTTCTTCGTTAGGGTAATCACGGTACTCCTCGGAGGCAGAACCTGTCGCAAAGGACACCGATACACAACCATCACCAAACAATGTGCAACAATATGATGCATGCATGAAACATGGCAATATGAGTGTGTTGGGCTAATGCAACTAAAACCAGAAGGGTTTGAACCAATTTGAATCAAAGATTCAAATTTCAAACTCAAGCATGGCCTTTTAAAGTGCTTTTCCTTGTTCTGCTTTAAACATCAATTTAACTTGTTTGATCATGCATGAAAGTAGTACAGATGGATAGATTGGATTTTTCTGATCATTTTTCATATATAATTTGTCTGATTTGGAGTTACAGAATAAAAGTTATGAATTTTTGAAGTTTAAATAATATTCTGGAATTTCCTGATTTAAATTAAATCCAGAAATATATATATTGCGCCAGCATGACGTCAGCATGACGTCAGTGGTCAACTGCGGCTGGCTGGGGTCAAACCTGACGTGTGGGGTCCACACGTCAGTGACAGGGGGGTTTAACAGGGTTAATTTAATCCTAATTAGGAATTAGTGGCGCTGGGGCCCACTGGTCAGTGTCAGGGGGGTAGTTAGTTTAACTAATTCGGTTAGTGCTAATCCTAATTAGCTAACAGGGCTGGGCCCACCTGTCATGGACACAGGGGGGGTCCTGCCGTGGTCAAGGTGGGTCAAACCCACCGGCGACATGACGCCGGCGAGGCCCGAGACGGCGGCGCGATACGGAAACGCGCTATAGGGCACGGGCGAGGCCGTGCTTGGGCTCGTTGGAGAGCCCTTGCTCCCGCGCGTCGAACGGTGGTGGTGGCCGTGCCTGAGGTGGCCGGTACCGACGACGGCGAGCTCGTGAGCGGCGGCCGGAGTTCGGGTGCGGTCGGGATCGGCGTTGCTGCTCGCAGGCGAGGGAGCTGAGGCGCTGGAGGGGCTCTACGGGTCCTTACGGACTTGTTGGACTCGCCGGGGTGACCAAATGGTCACCGGAGCTGCGTCGGCGGCGAGCTCGGCGACGGCGGAGGTTCGGCCGTGGTGGGAAACGGGGTTACGGTGCGGGAACGAGGGGGAAAAGAGGGGGAAACGGTGGCGGAGCTCACCGCGGTTGCAGTGGGCGTCGAAGCGGGCTCGGGGACGCGCTGGAGACGGCGAATCGACGGCGATGGTGGTCGGAGCCCGAGGAGGAAGACGATGGCGTGGAGGCGATGCAGAGCTTCCCGAGGGGCTTGGCTTGGTGGGGAGGAAGAGGGGGTCGCGACGGAGCTCCTGAGCTCAGCGGAGGGGCGAGGGGTGGCCGGTGACGGCTGCTATGGCGAACGGCGGCGATGGTGGTGTTCGGCCGCGAGAGAGAGAGCGAGGGAGAGGAGGGGAAGAACCGAGGGAGAGTGAGAGAGAACGGGGGAGGGCGTGGCGTCGTTCCAGGCCATCCAGACGAGGAGAGGAGGGGCAGGCAGGCAGGCGAGCAGGTGGCGTGGCGCGGTGGCGCGCGCGCGCGCCGGCCACACTCCCCTCCCTCTGTCGAGGACGAAGACGACAGAGGAGGGAGGCGGGCTGGGCCGCCTGCTGGCTGGGCTGCACAGGAAGGAGCCCAGGTAAGGTTCTCCCTTTTATTTATTTCTGTTTTCTAATTTCTGACATTTGTTTTGATTTAAATAAAATATCAAATCATTTTATAACCTTATGCCAATTTTTGCAGGAGCTAGATATATTATTCCAGAGCTCCCCAACAGGTGGCATAATTTTTGGACATATATTAATATATATAACTAATATATTTCCAATGCAAATATTTATGCATTAATTCCAAATGCCCAAAATAATACCTATGAGCTCTTAAAAATATTGGTTTGATTTTTATCTCTGTCCAATATTTTCAGAGAGCAACATGAGCATTTTCTTGGACCCTTTTGGAGAAATTTTTATTTGGGTCATTTTCAGAAATGATTCTGAGGGTTTCACAAATCCCCATTTCAAGTTTCTGATGAAGGAGTAAACATGATGCAACACTCTAATGCATGACTAGCTAGGGTGTGACAGTGCCGATCTAGGCAACTGCAACCAGACCGATCACCACTTGTCATCATCATTCTTGGCCGCGCCTTGGTAGCTCTAACTTCAGAACAAGGGAGCAAAGAAAAAGAGAGGCTGAGAAGTCCCATCGAACACATCAAAAACCCGACTATTAAACACTTGTCGTGATTTGAACATCACTTCGTCATCAACGTTATCACACAAGGCACCAATGAAATGCTATGAGAACGTTGCATATTTCTAAGAATCTCGAAACTTGTTGGTTTTTAGAGCCACTAAGAAATAATCTCAAACTTGTTGGTTTCTAGAGCCACTAAAAATACTCACACATCAATCACGCTCTTCTGAAGTTGACCTTGGTTTGGATCTTTAAACAAGAATAGACTTGGGTTATTGCCAGAATGAACTCCACTGTGCCGCGGAGGTAATTGCCTATTCACTCTATCCCGCGTGTTCAAAATAGAAGTCAAGCAATGCAACATTTTGTATAGATACCCTCACGCAAATTAGATCACGGTTGCTTAAAAACGGTACGGTGTTTCACCGTAGCACCACACTACATTGCACTATGAATGCCACACGCATTGTGCCATCCTAGTAGCGACAACCCAACCCCACATGCAAAAACACAACCTCTTATCTCGCTCAACTCTTAATGCATGTTTTTGGACCCGCGGGGTAATAATCTCTATTAAGAGTGACGGATGCAACATTTTTTTTTATAAATACCGTCACACAAATTAAACCACGGTTGCTTACAACGGTAGGGTGTTCCACCGTAGCACCACACTACACTCCACCTATAATATAAGCCACACGCATCGTGCCATCCCGGCAATAACCCAACTCCCCGGGCGCGCGCACGCAAAAACACCACCTCTATAAAGCACCACCCTCGCACACGAACCGCACCGCGCCGCACCCAAACCCGACCCCGTCACGGGCAGCCAACCAGTAATCAACCCAACCGTGCACCTCTCTCTCGCACTCTCTCCCATCCACGCACGCACCTTCGCGCGCTCTCCTCCTCCTCCACCACCACCACCGGCGCGATCGGCGGCGTGGCTCCGCGCGGAGGGATCGCCGGTGCGGGTGCCACCGGTGACGGGCCGTTTTGGGTATGAGAGGGGACCTCCGCGAGGCGCCGAGCACCATCACCGCAGCAGCAGCAGCAGCCAGCGTCGACGTCGGCGGCCCCATGGACGGCCTCCTCGTCTTCGTCTTCTACCTCTCGCTTCCTATACGTGGCGGCCGCGACCACTCTAATTGCTAGCCTCCCGCCGGATCGATCTCGCCGCGCACGCACCGCACTCTCCGATCTCTCTCCGACTCTGCTCTGATTCGATTCTCCCTCCCCGCCGCGCCTCGCCGTCGAACGCGGGGCCTGATTCGTCTGACCGCGCGTCTCCGAGGATGGACCAGCCGCCGAATGGCTTCGCCGCCGGAGGTGCGTGCCCGACCAAAACACTCCGCCCCTCATTTTCTCCTTTCCTTCCTGAAAATATATTTGCTGTTTCGTGCGTAGATTTTCTTTCCAGTTTAGATGTGTTCAGTCAGTGTTGCGACAGTGTGGAGAAAGCTCTCAGCTTCTCCCACTGCATTTATTCCACTACGTACTGGATTGTTTCCAGCAGTGCAGGGGGTAATTATTACCATTACTAATTAATTGCGAAATTTATCGGGCGAAATGTTGCTGTCGCGGTCAGTGGACTGGCGTCCCAATCATGCTAATTGAGCCTGTCTGTGACAGTTTAGTGTCTTCTCCAAGGGTCCAACGATTAGAAGGGCAAAAATTATTGGACCAGAATTGTTCTTCAGATTCATTTGATGCTGATGTTTCAGGGACCACCGCTCATCTCTGGGACCAATCATCATGAAAATGATTTCTTTTTTCTTTTTACAAATGATGAGTCTTAGTATGATTGATCAGTCGAGCTGTTTACAGAGTTTTCTTATGAAACAAGGAGATATTTTTGGTGACCTCAACTGAAATCGCCGCCTTATGGTAGACACAGAAAAGTATCGTTGGTCGGTCGATGAGAATCTAGAAGAGTGAATATTAGAAGCAAAGCAATGAATTGTGATAGAAACAGGAACTATGATATAGAAACAGAGAATGTTACATGTAAAAAGCAAGGGACTGGGATGGCGACGGGAAAGTGAAACCGTGAAAGGGATGTAGAACAAGGTTCCATAAAACAGAGGCCACTAGAAAGTTGAAAAAATTAAGCACTTTTGCGTTTGCAAGAAGACAGAATGGGGGGAAGCATCCAATGTCTATTTGCTTCTCATTCTTGTTCGCCTTCTTTTTTTATAGCATATGCCTTTGCGTCAGTAAATCCATATTGCTGTGGATCGAATAAATTCTAGGGATTCTTCAGGCTGATATTGTTCCAACTCTCTTGGTGCTAATCAACTAGACAAAATAAATCACTGGTGGCATATTCCTGAACGATTGTTCTGTCAATCCCAAAAAGGCAGTCCTATTTAGGTGGCTCTTCATATGCTAGATCGGACAACTATGACCAGTTGCAGATTTAACAAACAATTGGTCAGTATAAATTAACCCACATAGTGCACTGAGTGGAATTTTTGGTGATACTAGCTAGGTGAAATTAGAACAATGAATATTGCAAGCAAACGAAGGAATTCTGATAGAAACAGAGAAAGGAATGTAGAACAAGGTACCGTAAACTGAGGCCACTAAGAGGTGATTTTTTTTACTACATACCACTTTTGTGCTTAGAAGAAGACAAAACAGGGAACAGCATCCCAGGTCTATTTGCTCCTTATTCTTGTTAGGTTTTTTATAGCATATGCCACTGCATTAATCTATATTGCTGCGGATCGAATTTATTCTTGGGACCGTTTAGGTCGATCTTGTTCTTCCATCATTAGACTCTCTTTCTGCTAATCAGAATAAATCGCTCAAGGCATATTCCTGAACAATTCTTTTGGCACCCCCTAAGAAGCAGTCTTATTCAGGTGGCTTTTGAAAAGCTAGAACGGACAACTAACACCAGTTGCAAATTTAACAAACAATTGGTCAGTACTCGCTCTGTACCTTAGTGATCTAAACGCTCTTATATTTCTTTACGGAGTGAGTACATAATAAACACACATAGGTGGAAATTTTGGTATGTGCTTATACAGGTACTTTCAGAAATACCGAATACGCAATAGTAGGTTAATTTTAATGCTTTAAATTGTTATTGTTTTTTCCGGTATAAAATGCTTTCATTGGTTTTACGATGTTAAATCTTATACTCTGTTTCTTCATGATTCCAGGTCTTTTCGTTCAGCACATTGATGGGCAAAACGCTTCTCCCCCTTCTGTAATTGTGATTGGTGGAGGGATTTCAGGCATTGCATCTGCTCGTGCCTTGTCAAATGCTTCATTTAAGGTAAATTCTCCTTGCAGGAGGAAAAAATAAATGGAATCTTCATGTACCACATTCTGTAGTGTGTAAAACAGTTAGTAAAACTAGTGTTTTAATGGTTTCAGACCCTTTTAATTATATATAGTTACACACCTACAGGTCACATTGTTAGAGTCGCGGGAGCGACTTGGTGGGCGTGTGCATACTGACTATTCTTTTGGCTGCCCAATTGACATGGGAGCATCTTGGTTAGTTGCATCCTAAAACTAGTATTAGGTTGTGTTTCTCCACCTTGCATTGAATTTAGCCGAGTGATCTCATGGCTTTATCATGTGATTATTCAGGTTGCATGGTGTTTGCAATGAGAATTCTTTGGCGCCATTGATTAGGCTTCTTGGGCTTAGATTATATCGCACCAGTGGTGATAACTCTGTGCTTTATGACCATGATTTGGAGAGGTGATTCATTATCCATGATGCCAATGTGTATGCTCCTTTAACTTGATTGATTTTCATTTTCTTACTGTTTTTTTGTTCTCTTATTAGCTACGCGCTCTTTGATAAAGATGGTCGTCAAATTCCCCAGGAGATAGTAACCAAAGTTGGGGAAATATTTGAGCAGATTCTGAAGGAGGTATTGCAATCATTTGCATTTACATGTTTTCTGCCTATTGTGTCATTGAATAAATTATAAGCTTCTTGTTAATACCGCAGACGGTGAAAGTTAGAGATGAATATGCAAACGACATGCCTCTTGTTCAAGCCATCTCAATGGTGCTTGACAGAAATCCACATCTAAAGTAAGTGGAGTGTAGGAGTAAATTTGTCTAATTATGGGATGATGATATCTTAATGCAGCCGTGAAATGTTAACATATGTGCACTTATCTGTACAGGCTTGAGGGTTTGCAATATGAAGTATTGCAGTGGTGCATTTGTAGATTGGAAGCATGGTTTGCCACTGACGTGGATAATATATCTTTGAAAAATTGGGATCAGGTATGCAATACAAGACTAGTCGATATACTCATATTTACATATTCATCAGGTCAGCGGAGAAATGCATGCTGACATGAGCTACATGGATGCACATTTATGCTACAACAATGTGCTGAGCTTTGCAAATTTACAGGAGCATGTTCTTACTGGTGGACATGGGCTTATGGTGAATGGCTACGACCCTGTTATCAAAGCTCTCTCCCGAGATCTTGATGTCCACCTGAACCACAGGTATGCACAGCGACATATCCTCATGGGACAACAATTCACATGGATACAGTGATTACCAGTGTTGAGGTAGTACAATCCCAAATAGGTGGCTTCTTATACATCCTTTTTGGTGATCAGGGTTACCAAAATCATCCAGCGGTATAATAAAGTCATCGTATGCGTGGAAGACGGGACAAGCTTTGTTGCAGATGCTGCCATAATAACCGTCCCTCTCGGTGTACTCAAGGCGAACATCATCAAGTTTGAACCTGAGCTCCCAGACTGGAAACTATCGGCAATCTCTGATCTTGGTGTTGGCCTCGAGAACAAGATAGCCCTCAGATTCAACACAATATTTTGGCCCAATGTAGAAGTACTGGGCAGGGTTGCCCAAACATCGAATGCGTGCGGCTACTTTCTTAACCTTCACAAGGCCACAGGGCATCCAGTGCTAGTATGCATGGTGGCGGGCAGATTCGCATACGAAATGGAGAAGCTATCAGACGAAGAATCCGTAAACTTTGTCATGTCACAGCTCAGGAGAATGCTGCCAGGGGCCACCGAGCCGGTAAAGCTTTAGATGCTTATTTTCATATTCTCTACAGTGACTGAAGTGCAACCAGTTCTGTAAATTTCATATTCTTCACAGTTGCTTGCAAGTTCTAACTGCTGCTGTCACATGTTTGCAGGTCCAGTATCTGGTTTCACGGTGGGGAACCGACCCCAACTCGCTCGGCTCCTACTCGTGCGACTTGGTCGGGAAACCGGCCGACCTGTATGAGCGATTCTGCGCTCCGGTGGGCAACCTGTTCTTTGCTGGGGAGGCCGCCTGCATCGACCACTCGGGGTCTGTGCACGGAGCGTATTCGTCAGGCATCGGCGCTGCGGAGGACTGCCGAAGGCGCCTCTCGACGCAGCTCGGTATCTCCGACCTGTTCCAGGTGGGGAAGATTGTGATGAGGGAGGAGATGACTGAAGTCATGGTCCCCCTCCAGATATCCAGGCTGTGAAAGGAAGGAAGAACAAACCTGTCTACTATTATTAGCATCGTGTTGTTCTGTTAACATCGTAGCTGTAATTTACCTCCGAAACTGTACAATTTCGCAGCGTCTGATCTTTGATGTACTCCCTCCGTTTGTTTTTATAAGACGTTCAGACAACTTGCTTTCTGCTGTTTTTGAACAGTGTCTGAAAGTCTAAAACATCTTATAAAAACCAACAGAGGTAGTATCTCTCTATAACATGCGGACTTTCCCTCTGATTTCATCAATATTGCTCTTGTTATCTATTATCTCCAAAGTTTTTTTTTTTGGTTCTGCTCATGTTGAAAACAGTGCGGTCAATTCCGTGATCATGTGGACCAAAGCAGGGGCGTCATTATTATTTTGAATTGAAAATCAGAGGCATAGAGGCCGGTAACGTCACCAAAGCCTCTCAAGAGCGAGGCGAGGTTATCAATGTCCTGCTTGATAGGAGCCACAAAGACTGCCGCATCATCCGCATAGAGAGAGGTCCTCACCGTGGCCCCCCGCCCACGAATCTTATGAAGAAGGCCTTTCCGGGTTGCCAGGTCAAGAATTTTATGCAGCGGGTCGATCGCAATGATAAAGAGGAGGGGGGATATGGGGTCCCCCTGACGAAACCCGCTGCCATGCTTGATCGGTGGGCCAGACAGCCCATTGAGAATGATGCGAGATGAAGATGTCGTTAAAAGGGCAGCAATCCAAGCACGAAACTTGGCGGGGAACCCCATGTGTTGGAGGAGGTCCGGGATGTAACTCCACTTAACCGAATCAAACGCCTTCTTCATATCAAGCTTGAAAAGGAGGGCCGAAGTTTTGCACTTGTGTAGCCTCCGCGCGAAATTCCGAACGTACATGAAGTTGTCATGAATGCTGCGTCGCTTAATAAATGCACTTTGGGCATTGGAGACTAGGCCGTCCATGTGGGGGGCTAGCCGGAGCGAGAGGACCTTGGCCGTACATGTACTTTCGGAATTTCTCGCGGAGGCTACACAAGACTAGGCCGTCCATGGACCGCATGGCTTGGCAAGTTTGGACTCCCCGAAGGTCAAATTTTTCGCATGGTTGGCCCTTCAAGATAGGATTTGGACTGCTGATCGCCTCGAGAGGCGGGGTTGGGCTAATTGTGGCATTTGCCCTCTTTGCCAAAGAAAACAAGAAACGGGTGCTCATCTTTTCTTCAAGTATCGCTACACACTTAGGCTTTGGAGGTCAATTATCGTCAAGCTTGGCCTTGCTCACATGGACATCATAGATTGGCACCTTGCCGGGTCCGTCCACGAATGGTGGGACAAGCGAACCGGCAACCACGTCCCCAGCCGGAGCGCTTCGGCCTCCCTCACCATGCTTGTTTCTTGGACCATTTGGAATGAGCGAAATGCACCGGTGTTTCGGCACAAGTTCGCACCGCCGCCGATACTTCTCAACAACATCATGGAGGAGGCAAAGCTCTGGATTACCGCGGGTGTTAAAAGACTAGGGCCTTTTTTTTCTTGCGCGAGTAATCGCCATGCCGTGTATGTGGGTGCTCTTGTAAAACTCTAAACTCTGTTTTTCCCTTATTTAATAGATGAGGCAAATCTTATGCCTCCGTTTCAAAAAAATCAGAGGCACTGATTCCACAGTAAATAAACATGCTATGACATAGTGGATGTATTCTTTTTATAATAAAAAAAAATCCTATGGCACAACTTGTAGTTTCTCTTCAGTTATGCAGCCCCAGATATAGAAAAACAATATCACTTCAAAGATCCTTGCATCAGAACACCTCCCCTAACATATTTTTATGGGTCTGTCTAGGGCACGTTGCACATCTAAATGACTTAATCAAGCATAAAAAGGAAAATGAAAAGAAAATACCCACACGAATCTTCGCGTAAAATCAATGGCATATGACTTAGATGTGCAATACTTAGGACACATCTAGATCTGCTTTAGCAAACCCGTATCTTTATTTATTTGCAACAATTGTCACAACATTTTCTCCAACGTAAGTCGTCACTACATTCCGAAAGCACTTATGCAGCAACATATCCCCAAATGGTTGCATCAAATTGCCGAGAGTAGTGCTAATGCACGTAATCGTAAGCTACTGGAAAGCAGTTCCAACACAATCGAATGAAGATTAATGTTGATGGTGCGATTGGCTGAAAATGGGTGCACTCGGATAGGAGTTGTTGCAAGGGATGTGGACGGATAGTTTCAGAAGGGCATCTGCCACAGGTATCAGGCCCTAGATGATCCTTTCACCGTGGAACTTACTACATGTCATCATGAGATGATGTTTGCAGTGACTAATGGGTACACTAGGATCAGTGTGGAGACGAATTGTCAAGCGGCCGCAAATGCTTGGAATCGGGGAAGGCCGCAGGGTTGGAGGTACCTCATTAGGGAGATGCGCTCTTATCTCCCAAACCTTCAGGGTTTTGAATTGAGATGGATAGAAAGAGAAGTCAATCGGGATGTTCATCTTTGCGATCAGATGTGTCTTGCCTAATTGAATAAATGCCTAGAGGGCGATTCTAAAAAAAACACGAGCGGAAGTTTTGCTAAGGGGGTTGAGAGGCGACAACGGCGATCTTGACAGTGTGGTCCTGCCGATTTTATTTTCCGCGTGAGATCCTATGTGGGTAGGAGGAGTTCGGGGGATGGTGCTTCGGTGAAGGAACAATCAGAGGATGGATCCTACAAGAGGAGTTCTTCCCAATCTCCGACTGAGGAGAAGCTGCGGAGGAAGCGATAGGGCTCTCAATTTGGCTGGACGACATGATGTTAATTGAGAAGTAAGCGGCAAGCAGATGATTCAACAAAGGATGTGCCCAATAACACCTAGTTGGTGGTGGGCAGTGAGGTCTGCTCGCCGAGGCAACTAAACATCTCCACCCTAGAAAGGGCAATGCACATGGCTTGGGGTTGCACCATGAGGCTTAGTTTAGAGACACTAGGGCAATATCTTTTTTGATCGGTTTGGGAGAAAAGGAGATTGGAAACATACTTTGTAGAATAAACATTGCCAGTTCGGTTTTCACATTATTGTGTTGAAGAATTATTATGGAGATACCACACCGTCAGAGGCGGTGTTAGGTACAATTGCTGGAATTTTGTCTATTTTGGGCCTAGTCCAATAGCAGTTTCAGAAATTCCTAATAAATCCTAGAGGCCCACGCAGCCCATTCGTGCAAGGCAAAATTTAAAACTAAAGTTTAGTCCCACATTGCTAGTTTAGAGAGAGTTGGACCTCTTTATAACGGAGGCTCTTTCTCCACATGTATGAGGATGAGAACAAGAGGGACATCCACGCGCGCTCCTCCTCCGCCGCCCGCCGCGGGTTGCGGGAATGAGCCGATGTCTAAATTTTTGCCACGCACGACGGATATACGAAAGGTCACGCAGAAGCTGAAACGTTTTTGCTGTAGTGGAGATTGAATACAAACGGCGCACCTCTTCGCATGCTGCCTATTCGTTTCGTCTCCCTCGTTCCCTTCAGCTCCCGGCGCAGCCTCTCGCCTCCTTCTCTTACGCCTATAAAAGGGAGGTTGCTCCTCTCAGAGAGATGTACCAGAACTTCTTCTTCCTCTCGCCAAAGTTCCTGAGCACTGCGTGAAGGAAATATGCCCTAGAGGCAATAATAAAGTTATTATTTATTTTCTTATATCATGATAAAAGTTTATTATTCATGCTAGAATTGTGTTAACCGGAAACATAATACATGTGTGAATACATAGACAAACAGAGTGTCACTAGTATGCCTCTACTTGACTAGCTCGTTAATCAAAGATGGTTATGTTTCCTAACCATGGACAAAGAGTTGTTATTTGATTAACGGGATCACATCATTAGTTGAATGATCTGATTGACATGACCCATTCCATTAGCTTAGCACCCGATCGTTTGGTATGTTGCTATTGCTTTCTTCATGACTTATACATGTTCCTATGACTATGAGATTATGTAACTCCCGTGTGCCGGAGGAACACTTTATGTGCAACCAAACGTCACAACGTAACTTGGTGATTATAAAGGTGCTCTACAGGTGTCTCCAAAGGTACATGTTGGGTTGACGTATTTCGAGATTAGGATTTGTCACTCCGATCGCCAGAGAGGTATCTCTGGGCCCTCTCGGTAATGCACATCACTTAAGCCTTGCAAGCATTGCAACTAATGAGTTAGTTGCGAGATGATGTATTACAAAACGAGTAAAGAGACTTGCCGGTAACGAGATTGAACTAGGTATTGGATACCGACGATCGAATCTCGGGCAAGTAACATACCGATGACAAAGGGAACAACGTATGTTGTTATGCGGTCTGATCGATAAAGATCTTCGTAGAATATGTAGGAGCCAATATGGGCATCCAGGTCCCGCTATTGATTATTGACCGGAGACGTGTCTCGGTCATGTCTACATTGTTCTCGAATCGTAGGGTCCGCACGCTTAAAGTTACGATGACAGTTTCATTATGAGTTTATGTATTTTGATGTACCGAAGATTGTTCGGAGTCCCGGATATGATCACGGACATAACGAGGAGTCTCGAAATGGTCGAGACATAAAGATTGATATATTGGACGGCTATATTCGGACACCGGAAGTGTTCCGGGGAAGTTTCGGATAAAACCGGAGAACCGGGGGGTTACCGGAACCCCCCGGGAGGTTAATGGGCCTCATGGGCCTAAAGTGGAGAAGAGGAAAGGCAGCCAGGGCAGGCCGCGCGCCCCCTCTCCCCCTAGTCCGAATTGGACAAGGAGGGAGGGGCGGCGCCCCCCCTTTCCTTCCTCTCCTCTCTCCCTTCCTTCCCCCTCTCCTACTTGGACAAGGAAAGGGAGGGGAGTCCTACTCCCGGTAGGAGTAGGACTCCTCCTACGCGCCTCCTACTAGGGCCGGCCGCACCCCCCTTGGCTCCTTTATATACGGGGGCAAGGGGGCACCCTAGACACACAAGTTGATCTTCGTGATCGTTCCTTAGCCGTGTGCGGTGCCCCCCTCCACGATATTACACCTCGATCATATTGTAGCGGTGCTTAGGCGAAGCCCTGCGACGGTTAAACATCAAGATCATCACCACGCCGTCGTGCTGACGAAACTCCTCCCCGAAGCTTTGCTGGATCGGAGCCCGGGGTGCGTCATCGAGCTGTACGTGTGTCAAGAACTCGGAGGTGCCGGAGTAACGGTGCTTGGATCGGTTGGACCGGGAAGACGTACGACTACTTCCTCTATGTTGCGTCAACGCTTCCGCTTCGGTCTACGAGGGTATGTAGACAACACTCTCCCCTCTCGTTGCTATGCATCGCCATGATCTTGCGTGTGCGTAGGAATTTTTTTGAAATTACTACGTTCCCCATTAGTGGCATCCGAGCCTAAGTTTTATGGTTTGATGTTGTATGCACGAGTAGAACACAAGTGAGTTGTGGGCGATATAAGTCATACTGCCTACCAGCATGTCATACTTTGGTTCGGCGGTATTGTTGGATGAAGCGGCCCGGACCGACATTACGCGTACACTTACGCGAGACCGGTTCTCCCGACGTACTTTGCACATAGGTGGCTTGCGGGTGACAGTTTCTCCAACTTTAGTTGAACCGAGTGTTGCTACGCCCGGTCCTTACGAAGGTTAAAACGGCATCAACTTGACAAACTATCGTTGTGGTTTTTGATGCGTAGGTAAGATCGGTTCTTGCTTAAGCCCGTAGCAGCCACGTAAAACTTGCAACAAACAAAGTAGAGGATGTCTAACTTGTTTTTGCAGGGCATGTTGTGATGTGATATGGTCAAGACATGATGTTAAATTTTATTGTATGAGATGATCATGTTTTGTAACCGAGTTATCGGCAACTGGCATGGGCCATATGGTTGTCGCTTTATTGTATGCAATGCAATCGCGCTGTAATGCTTTACTTTATCACTAAGCGGTAGCGATAGTCGTGGAAGCATAAGATTGGCGAGACGACAACGATGCTACGATGGAGATCAAGGTGTCGCGCCGGTGACGATGGTGATCATGACGGTGCTTCGGAGATGGAGATCACAAGCACAAGATGATGATGGCCATATCATATCACTTATATTGATTGCATGTGATGTTTATCTTTTATGCATCTTATCTTGCTTTGATTGACGGTAGCATTATAAGATGATCTCTCACTAAATTATCAAGAAGTGTTCTCCCTGAGTATGCACCGTTGCCAAAGTTCGTCGTGCCCAGACACCACGTGATGATCGGGTGTGATAAGCTCTACGTCCATCTACAACGGGTGCAAGCCAGTTTTTGCACATGCAGAATACTCAGGTTAAACTTGACGAGCCTAGCATATGTAGATATGGCCTCGGAACACGGAGACCGAAAGGTCGAGCGTGAATCATATAGTAGATATGATCAACATAATGATGTTCACCATTGAAAACTAATCCATTTCACGTGATGATCGGTTATGGTTTAGTTGATTTGGATCACGTGATCACTTAGAGGATTAGAGGGATGTCTATCTAAGTGGGAGTTCTTAAGTAATATGATTAATTGAACTTAAATTTATCATGAACTTAGTACCTGATAGTATCTTGCTTATGTATGTTTGATTGTAGATAGATGGCCCGTGCTGTTGTTCCGTTGAATTTTAATGCGTTCCTTGAGAAAGCAAAGTTGAAAGATGATGGTAGCAATTACACGGACTGGGTCCATAACTTGAGGATTATCCTCATTGCTGCACAGAAGAATTACGTCCTAGAAGCACCGCTGGGTGCCAGGCCTGCTGCTGGAGCAACAGCAGATGTTATGAACGTCTGGCAAAGCAAAGCTGATGACTACTCGATAGTTCAGTGTGCCATGCTTTACGGCTTAGAATCGGGACTTCAACGACCTTTTGAACGTCATGGAACATATGAGATGTTCCAGGAGTTGAAGTTAATATTTCAAGCAAATGCCCGGATTGAGAGATATGAAGTCTCCAATAAGTTCTATAGCTGCAAGATGGAGGAGAACGGTTCTATCAGTGAGCATATACTCAAAATGTCTGGGTATAATAATCACTTGATTCAGATGGGAGTTAATCTTCCAGATGATTGCGTCATTGACAGAATTCTCCAAATCACTGCCACCAAGCTACAAGAGCTTCGTGATGAACTATAATATGCAAGGGATGAATAAGACTATTCCCGAGCTCTTCGCAATGCTGAAAGCTGCGGAGGTAGAAATCAAAAAGGAGCATCAAGTGTTGATGGTCAACAAGACCACTAGTTTCAAGAAAAAGGGCAAAGGAAAGAAGAAGGGGAACTTCAAGAAGAACAGCAAGCAAGTTGCTGCTCAAGAGAAGAAACTCAAGTCTGGACCTAAGCCTGAAACTGAGTGCTTCTACTGCAAGCAGACTGGTTACTGGAAGCGGAACTGCCCCAAGTATTTGGCGGATAAGAAGGATGGCAAGGTGAACAAAGGTATATGTGATATACATGTTATTGATGTGTACCTTACTAGAGCTCGCAGTAGCACCTGGGTATTTGATACTGGTTCTGTTGCTAATATTTGCAACTCAAAACAGGGACTACGGATTAAGCGAACACTGGCAAAGGACGAGGTGACGATGCGCGTGGGAAATGGTTCCAAAGTCGATGTGATCGCGGTCGGCACGCTACCTCTACATCTACCTTCGGGATTAGTATTAGACCTAAATAATTGTTATTTGGTGCCAGCGTTGAGCATGAACATTATATCTGGATCTTGTTTAATGCGAGACGGTTATTCATTTAAATCAGAGAATAATGGTTGTTCTATTTATATGAGTAATATCTTTTATGGTCATGCACCTTTGAAGAGTGGTCTATTTTTGATGAATCTCGATAGTAGTAACACACATATTCATAATGTTGAAGCCAAAAGATGCAGAGTTAATAATGATAGTGCAACTTATTTGTGGCACTGCCGTTTAGGTCATATCGGTATAAAGCGCATGAAGAAACTCTATACTGATGGGCTTTTGGAACCACTTGATTATGAATCACTTGGTACTTGCGAACCGTGCCTCATGGGTAAGATGACTAAAACACCATTCTCCGGTACTCTGGAGAGAGCAACAGGTTTGTTGGAAATCATACATACAGATGTATGTGGTCCGATGAATATTGAGGCTCGTGGCGGATATCGTTATTTTCTCACCTTCACAGATGACTTAAGCAGATATGGGTATATCTACTTAATGAAACATAAGTCTGAAACATTTGAAAAATTCAAAGAATTTCAGAGTGAAGTTGAAAATCATCGTAACAAAAAAATAAAGTTTCTACGATCTGATCGTGGAGGAAAATATTTGAGTTACGAGTTTGGTGTACATTTGAAACAATGCGGAATAGTTTCGCAACTCACGCCACCCGGAACACTGTTGGGAAACATAGCATAAATTCAAAAATTTCCTGCATGTCACCAAGATCTATCTATGGAGTCATCTAGCAACGAGGGAGGAGTGGATCTACATACCCTTGTAGATCGCGTGCGGAAGCGTTCAAAAGAACGTGATTGATGGAGTCGTACTCGTCGTGATCCAAATCACCGATGATCCTAGCGCCGAACGGACGGCACCTCCGCGTTCAACACATGTACGGAGCAGCGACGTCTCCTCCTTCTTGATCCAGCAAGGGGGGAGGAGAGGTTGATGGAGATCCAGCAGCACGACGGCGTGGTGGTGGAAGTAGCGGGATTCCAACAGGGCTTCGCCAAGCGCTGCGGGAGGAGGGAGATGTGTCATGGGAGGGAGAGGGAGGCGCCAGGGCTTAGGTGCGCCTGCCCTCCCTTCCCCCCACTATATATAGGGCCAAGGGAGAGGGGGGGGGGCGCAGCCTTGGCCCTTCCTCCAAGGAAGGGTGTGGCCAGGGAGGAGTCCATCCTCCCCAAGGCACCTAGGAGGTGCCTTCCCCCTTTAGGACTCTTTCTTTCCCTTATCTCTTGGCGCATGGGCCTCTTGGGGCCTTGGCCCATATAGGCCAAGGCGCACACCCCTACAGCCCATGTGGCCCCCCGGGGCAGGTGGACCCCCGGACCCCTTTCGGCACTCCCGGTACAATACCGATAATGCGCGAAACTTTTCCGGCGACCAAAACAAGACTTCCCATATATAAATCTTTACCTCCGGACCATTCCGAAACTCCTCGTGACGTCCGGGATCTCATCCGGGACTCCGAACAACTTTCGGGTTACCGCATACTAATATCTCTATAACCCTAGCGTCACCGAACCTTAAGTGTGTAGACCCTACAGTTCGGGAGACATGCAGACATGACCGAGATGACTCTCCGGTTAATAACCAATAGCGGGATCTGGATACCCATGTTGGCTCCCACATGTTCCACGATGATCTCATCGGATGAACCACGATGTCAAGGACTTAATCAATCCCGTATACAATTCCCTTTGTCTAGCGGTATGATACTTGCCCGAGATTCGATCGTCGGTATCCCGATACCTTGTTCAATCTCGTTACCTGTTGGGGATATTACCACTAGGCATAAACCAGCCTACTTGGGCCGGGTTAACTTCATTAGTGGTATAAGCAGATGAAGGCCCAAGGCCTATAGTCGGTTTAGAACCTGTAGCCGTAAACCGGCTGGATATGTAACTTGTATTATAAGTTAGGAACAGAGAGATACCAACCGGGATACGAGTATGGACCGGTTGGGACTCTTCGGACCGACGGGCGTCACCCGTGTATATAAGGGGATGACCCGGCGGCGGTTCAGGAGAGAACAGACGACAACTCGAGTCTAGGCGAAGCTTGTTTGCTCCCTAGCCATCGAGACCACATCAATTCCATCACAACTAGACGTAGGCTTTTACCTTCATCGAAGGGGCTGAACTAGTATAAACCCCTCGTGTCTTTGTGTCCGCTTTAACCCCTTCAAGTAAACTCGTAGCGATGGCTCCACGACTAAGTCCTTTCGCTAGGACATCTACCGTGACAAATCCACGACAGTTGGCGCCCACCGTGGGGCTATCGCACGATGGTTTGACGATCTTGGAGGGCAAGCTCAAAAGACTCGAAGGCTATGCTGTGGGCCAGATGACCAAGAGTCGTCGTGGCAAGATCTACATCGACGACGCAGGATGGGGTCCCGAGGCCGATTTGATTGAGTACGGGTACCGGGTCCCCTTTGGTGACATACACGTTTTCATCGGCAAGATCGGTGAGCCGGGGCCTGAGCCGGACATCTGCATCAACCTTGTCGAGACGGCTGCGCGCGAGATCTACCCAAGCTAAACCGGCCGTGAAGCGTGCCTTCGTTGGGGTCATCCACGGAGGAGAGCATGAGGACGAATCAGAACACGGTAGCGAGACCGTCGTCTATTCCGGCGACGAGTCCTCGACCGGAGAGACCGAATCACTATACCAGTTACAAGACGACCAGGTTAGGGGCTGTTCCGATGGCGACAGTATTCCAGACCCCCCAGGCCAGGTCAACCGGGTTGGAATATTCATGGCCGGCACCCAGGCGGCGAATCACTCTTCGACCGCCGCAGCGATGTTCTCCGGATCAGCGGCGGCAGCAGCAGCAGGGGCAGGAGGCCTTGTGCGCCCGCCGGTTCAAGTTCTATCTGATCTGTTTGATGCACTAGCCGCGCTCATGGCAGAGGACAACCCGGCGGATCAGGAGGCCCATAATGCAGAAATTGCGAAGGTGAAAGAGCAGATCGTGCAAGCCAAAGCGGATCTGGCAGCAGAAAAAGACAGGATGGCCGCAGAGCGGGCCGCTTTGGACGCCCAGGCTTATAAACTCATGCTTGACCAAAACGCATCACAGGAGGTCTTAAAGCGGAAGCACAGATCACGCCTGCCGTTAGGGTTTGATCCCCGGAGTCTCTTTCACACTCCAGGAGCTGGACCCAGTAATCTGCCGCAGCACCTGGAGGCAAACCGGATTGAGGCACCAGGACCAGGGGGACGGTCCAACCTCGCCTGATGGAACCTCCTTAGCAGAACATTGTGAATTTTCCGCCGGTCCAGACGCCCCCAGGTCATTATTCTAATCCTATGGACAACCTTGTTGCAGCTATCGCGTGATTAGAGGCTATCCCAGTCGAAGGGGACTCTCCGCAAGCGATAGAGACGCGCCGGGTTAAGGATCTTCTCCGGACCGCGCTGATTCAGCAGGAAGCCTACTCGTACAGCTGTCACACCCTAGCTAGTCATGCATTAGAGTGTTGCATCATGTTTACTCTTTCATCAGAAACTTGAAATGGGGATCTGTGAAACCCTCAGAATCATTTTGAAAATGATCCAAATAAAAATTTCTCCAAAAGGGTCCAAGAAAATGCTCATGTTGCTCTCTGAAAATATTGGACAAAGATAAAAATCAAACCAATATTTTTAGTGGCTCATGGACATTTATTTTGGGCATTTGGAATTAATGTATAAATATTTGCTTTGGAAATATATTTCTATATATATATTAATATATGTCCAAATATTATGCCGATTATACAGGAGCTCTGGAATAATATATCTAGCCCCTGCAAAAATTGGCATAAGTTAAATAAATGATTTAATATGTTATTTAAATCAAAACAAATGTCAGAAATTAGAAAACAGAAAAGAAATAAAAGGGAGAAGCTTACCTGGGCTCCTCCCTGTGCGGCCCAGCCAGCTGGCCGGCCCAGCAAGCCAGCCCAGCCCACCACCGCCGTCGTCCTCCTGGCGCCAGTCGGCCAGGCGTGTGGCCGGCGCGCGCGCACGGCCGGAGCGCCACGCCACCAGCTCGTCTGCCTGCCTCCCCCGCCAGCGCGACGCCGCGGCGCTTCTTCTCGGTGCCGCCCCGATCCCCTGGCCTTATCCCCCCTCTCTCCCGTGCTGCTCCCTCTCTCTCTCTCACGGCCGAACACCACCATCGCCGCCGTTCGCCATAGCAGCCGTCACCGGCCACCCCTCGCTCCCCCGACTAGCTCAGGAGCTCCGCCTCGACCCCCTCTTCCTCCCCACCGCTCCACGGGTCTCCGGAAGCCCTGCATCGCCGCCTACGTCGCCGTTCCCCTCCTCGGCCACCGGAGGTCATCGCCGTCGATTCGCTGCACTCCGGCCGTCCCCGAGCCCGCTAACCATCCCTGCAGCTCCGCGGTGAGCCACTGATTCGATTCCCCCTTGCCCCGTCGTCCCTAGCCTTCTGTAGCTGCCGGCCCCTTGAGCTCCGAAGCTCGACGCCGCCGGCGATGTCGCCGTCGTGGCCACGGTCACCGTAGCGCCCAACCGAGCACACCCACGCCCTCACCGCACCGCGTAGAAGCCGTAGGTGCCAACCCCGCATCCCCGCAGCCGTTGTAGCCTCGACCCCGAGCTCAACCGAGCTCCGGCAGCCGCCACGGTCGTCGCCGTCGACGGTACAGGCCACCCCAGGCACGGCCACCACCACCGTTCGACGCGCGGGAGCAAGAGCTCTCCAACGAGCCCAAGCACGGCCTCGCCCGTGCCCTGTAGCGCGATTCCGCATCGCGCCGCCGTCTCGGGCCTCGCCGGCGTCATGTCGCCGGTGGGTTTGACCCACCTTGACCACGGCAGGAACCCCCCTGTGTCCCTGACAGGTGGGCCCAGCCCTGTAGCTAATTAGGATTAGCACTAATCGAATTAGTTAAACTAACTACCCCCCCCTGACACTGACAGTGGGCCCCAGCGCCACTAACCCCTAATTAGGATTAAATTAACCCTGTTTAACCCCCCCTGTCACTGACGTGTGGACCCCACACGTCAGGTTTGACCCCAGCCAGCCGCAGTTGACCACTGACGTCATGCTGACGTCATGCTGGCGCAATAATTATATTTCTGGATTTAAATTAAATCAGGAAATTCCAGAATATTATTTAAACTTCAAAAATTCATAACTTTTATTCTGTAACTCCAAATTGGACAAATTATATATGAAAAATGATCAGAAAAATCCAATCTATCCATCTGTACTATTTTCATGCATGATCAAACAAGTTAAATTGATGTTTTAAGCAGAACAAGGAAAAGCACTTTAAAAGGCCATGTTTGAGTTTGAAATTTGAATCTTTGATTCAAATTTGTTCAAACCCCTCTGGTTTTAGTTGCATTAGCCCAACACACTCATATTGCCATGTTTCATGCATGCATCATATTGTTGCACATTGTTTGGTGATGCTTGTGTATCGATGTCCTTTGCGACAGGTTCTGCCCCCGAGGAGTACCGTGATTACCCTAACGAAGAACCATATCAGTGCATCGAACCATCAGGCAAGCAACCAACCATTTGATCATATCGATACAATCCCATGTTCTCGCTCCTGCTCTCTTTTACTGCATTAAGACAACGCGATTCAAACTGCTGTGTGCTACGGTAGTTGAACCCATTTCCTCTGCATGACCTGTCATTGCCACAGTAACTAGATGAAACTCACTAGCATGTGTAGGAGTTGATTGAGCCATATGTATGTGTTGTTCCTACCTTGCTATGCCTGCTATGCTTAGAGTCGTGTCAGGTCTGGTTCATCTGGGTGATGGGCTAGAGTGAAATGATTATGTCAGTAATGAGAGTGGTGTGGTGAACACGATTTGGTAAAGGTATCGATGAGAGGCCATGTAGGAGTACATGGTGGGTTGTTTCATTGAAGCCGACCTTAAGCACTGAGATCTGTATGCGTGATTTAAGATACAGCTACTAACATGCATTGGGCCCTGAAATATGACCCCGCTCGACTTCTTATTCACCCTAGCTCTCTGTCCAGGAGTTGCAAGTAGTTTCTGGTGTTTGTAGTCTACTGGAGGCCGTGGACAGCGCTGACCGTAGGGGTGGGCTGTGATGCGGTAGGTACGTGGCCGGGTGTACCGAATACCCGTTAGGTATCTCGGGAACCCTGTTCACATCGTTCGGGGCCGTATGGGAAACCTCGGCCGGACTCCCTGCGGATGGAACCTGAATAGGCGATAAACCTGGACTAGAGGCTTAAGTGTTTAGGTAGGTCGTGGTCTACACCCACGTCGGCTTTCGCTTGAAGTCTGCCGAGCACATGTCGTGTGCAGACGCTAAGTGGTGGAAACATGTATGAAGAAGTACACCCCTGCAGGGTTATCATAATCTATTCGAATAGCCGCGTCCGCGGTAAAGGACTACTTGGTTGCCTATATAGTTCATAGACAAGTAAATGGAAACTGTTAAAAGCCTCAAGATAAGTGTGAGTGCCGGGGATGGCTCTTCCGTAGGAAGACGGAGGTGGATCCTCGGTAGTGTATTGAAGTGGTGAGTAGTGGACTCGTGTGCGCAAAACCATTTCAAGTTGGAGTATCGTAGGATAGCCTAGCCAAGAGTCAAAGCTGGCTTGCTGCAATAACCCCACCAACCCTTCTTGATACTAAGCATGTATGTAGGATCTGATGTAAGTCTTGCTGAGTACCTCTGTACTCATGTTGCTATAATTTACATTTTTACAGAAGACGCTGCAACCCCTTCTGATGGGTTCTATGTAGACGTTGACATCAACGAGTAGGCTAAAGACCCAGGTGGTGACCCTGAGCTTGTGAAGGACCTTGTAGTATAGCTAGGCTTCCCAAGCCTCTTTTATTTTACTAGTTGTCTGTACTCAGACAAGTCACTTCCGCTGCTAGTTTGTATGACTGTATGACTTGTATGTTGGGTCGTGAGACCCGTACCTTTGTGTATGTTATGTATGGCTCCCTGAGCCTTAAATAAAGTACTTGTGTCGTAGAGTCATGTTGTGATGCTTCGTTGTATTTGCACATATCGAGCATATTGTGTGTATGATTGAAATGCTTGATATGTGTGGGATCTGACTATCTAGTTGTTTATCTTTAGTAGCCTCTCTTACCGGGAAATGTCTCCTAGTGTTACCGCTGAGCCATGGTAGCTTGCTACTGCTCTGGAACACTTAGGCTGGCCGGCATGTGTCCTTCTTCGTTCCTGTGTCTGTCCCTTCTGGGAAATGTCACGCTTTGAGTACCGGAGTCTTGTTAGCCCGCTATAGCCCGGTTTACCGGAGTCCTGCTAGCCCAGTGCTACAGCCCGGACCCACTTGCTGATGACCGACACGTTCGAAGCTGGGTCATGGATGCCTGTCCCTGTAAGTCTGTGCCACTTTGGGTTTACGACTAGTCATGTCAGCCCGGGCTCTTTATCATATGGATGCTAGCGCCACTATCATATACGTGAGCCAAAAGGCGCAAACGGTCCCGGGCAAAGGTAAGGCGACACCCGTGGGGATACCGTGCGTGAGGCCGCAAAGTGATATGAGGTGTTATCGGCTAGATCGATGTGACATCGAGTCGGGGTCCTGACAGCGTTGGCATCAGAGCCGGACTGCCTGTAGGTTCTCCAAGCCAAACTGGTCGATGTTGAGTCTAGAAATTCTTTAGTTATATGTAGGGGAATTGTTTGTGGGTTGGAACGTAAGGCTCTTTTTACTCCTTTATCTTATGACATTCTGATCTGAGTCAGTCCATTCTTCTACCGGGGGATAAGGAATTAGGATCTGTTCTCTCTATCAGGATCACGTGTTACTAATCAGTAGTACCTTATAAGTTTGATGGATACAAGCCTAGTTCAGTTCTACTACCACATTATGTTGTTAGAATGGATTCAAAACTTTGATATGATGATGTTGAGTGTGTATGTAATCCTTTGTCAAATGTTTCAAAATCCTTCTTGAGCATTTACAGCTGTTATGCTGCCGAAATTTCGCTAGAAATTCTAATGCCTTTGCATTATGATTGTGCTTTCAGATGGCCACTCGCGACCTCAATCAAGTGGTTCGCCTGACTCGATGCCTAGATGTACCCGGCCATACTGCCAAGTTGGTCAGGGTAATGACTGAGGCTGGATACCGCTGGTATCCCGAGTACACGGTCGAAGAGCAATTCCGAGATTTTAATCAAAGCCAGTATCTCTGCACTGTCAGGATATTTCCATCTTATCCTGGATCCACCGAGCCTCTTCACTGCTCCTATGGACTCGGGGTTACTATTGAGATGGCTGT
Organism: Triticum dicoccoides; assembly: GCF_002162155.2. Taxonomy (NCBI): domain Eukaryota; kingdom Viridiplantae; phylum Streptophyta; class Magnoliopsida; order Poales; family Poaceae; genus Triticum; species Triticum dicoccoides. Next base: position 759,830,171 of record NC_041382.1, read on the forward strand.
GCAGGACGCCGCCTACTCTATGATGACCATTATGCGAGTCAGATCTGGTATATTTCGGGACTCTGATTTCCGGTATATGCCAGGATCACTGCCGGGAGCACAAGGGTATCTCCAAGCTATCTATGCTGACCCCACTCAGGAGGATTCACGGACTCGCACCACTGCCGAGATGCTCGAGGATAAGGACCGTGAAAATCGGGTCTTGAGGTTAGAGCTCTTCAATACCCGTGCTGACCACTGGGCCACTTTGACTCGGTTCGCACCGGCGGTGCAAGCTGGATATTCAGATATGCGCGATCTCTATCCTGTGAGATCTGCTCTGCCAGACGTGATGGTTTGGCGTGATGTAGGAGGCATCACCCCACCTCGCGGGCCCCGCAGGCCACCGTTTGTTGGTCCAAGGCCTCATCCTAGCCCTTATGGTCCACAAGCTCCGCGAGATCGTCTGTTTTCGGATGATCATGTTGAGCTCCCAGGCTATGGAGGTGACTTTTACGAGGACTACTACGGATCGGTCTGAGTTAGTGGTAGTATCACTAGTTCGCACTAGCTGTGTCGTCTATCGTCCCGCGTGACTCGTGGGATATGACCTAGTTTGTACTCCTTCCGGAGGTGTAGAAAAATAATGTATAGGAGCTTGGAATGCCTCCGATGAGATGTAATCCTCTTTTCACCGTAATAGTACCTTGTTTGGTCTTGTACTAAACTCTGTATGGTGTGTATGACGATGGAATAAAAGAAGCAGTTCTGTTTTTACCATGTCATACGGATGATCATCTTGCATTTCGAGTTATTCCTTGCATTTTTATCCTATGTCGGAATTTTATCATCCTGACTAAATCATTGTCTTGTTACCTAGGATGGTCAACACGCGCGCTAACCCTGCTTCTCAAGAGCAGGCCGAAGGCAGTGAAGCCAGGGATGCAAATCTGCCTCATCCTCCTTCACTAGCCGAGGTTATGATGGAAGCTGAGAGAAACAAGCGGGAGACCAACCGTTTGTTGGAGCGTATTGAACAGAACACAGCACACCATCAGAGGACTAACGTGGTGTCACTCAGTGATTTTATCAAATTGCATCCACCCACGTTCCACCACTCCGTCGAGCCTCTCGACGCTGATGACTGGCTTCGCAGTATCTCTCATAAACTGCGTTCCGCGCTGGTAGCGGAGGCTGACAAGGTCACCTTTGCTGCATATCATCTTGAAGGCCCCGCCAGTCTATGGTGGGAGAATTATGGAGCTATGCGCCCAGCGGGCCATGTCACTACTTGGGCTGAATTCAGCGAGGCTTTCCGTGAACATCACATTCCGGAGGGTCTCATGGACCGTAAACGTGAAGAATTTTGCAGTTTCACCCAAGGCCGACTTTCTGTGGATGCTTACAGCAGGGAGTTTGGTAATCTCGCACGATATGCAACCGAGGAAGTGTCTACCGATGCCAAGAAGCAAGCAAGGTTCCGTAAGGGCCTTAGTCCTGAGCTTCGCCGCGACCTCCGTCTGCATGAGTGCACATCTTTTCAGAAACTTGTCAACAAAGCCATCAGTGCCGAAACTGGTCAGACGGACTATGACGCAACACGCAAGCATGGCCGTGACATGGGTTCCTCATCCGGTGCTGGTCCTCAGAAGCGCCGCGTGTGGGTACCCAACACCGCCCTGCCACCCAGGTTTACACCGAGGCCATCCTTCCAGGCGCCTCGCCCCGTTCAACAGTCTGCTCCAGCCAAGCCCTATGGGGGTCCAACTAACAATGCTCCTCCACGTACCAGTTCCGTGACTTGTTTCAAGTGTGGGGAATCTGGTCACTATATGCGTGAGTGTCCCCAGACCAACCCCAACCAGTCTGCTAAAGCTGTTGGCCGTGGCAAGCCGACAGGAAAAATATTCCACGCCAAGCCGGTCACCGCTTCACGTGGCCATGTCAACTGTATCTCTGCCGAAGAAGCTCAAGAGGATCCCAACGTCGTTCTCGGTACGCTTCTTGTTAACTGCCACCCGGCATCTGTTCTTTTCGATACAGGAGCCTCTCATTCTTTTATATCCGAAAGTTATGCTCGTTTGCATAACGTTGCATTCTGTGACATGCCATCCACTATGGAAATCTCTACCCCTGGTTCTAGATGGCAGACCTCTAGGGTAAGTTATGGAAATGAAATCCAAGTCGACAGACTTATTTTCCTTGCGTCTTTGATAGCCCTTAAATCTTCAGATATTAATATCATTCTGGGTATGGACTGGATGTCGGCTCATCATGCCCAAATCGATTGCTTCTCTAGGACTGTTCAACTCACCCATCCTTCGGGAGAGATAGTCAATGTCTTGACCCGAATAGCCAAGCGACAATTATATTCTCTTAACGCCAGCCCTTTGCCAGACCTTGAGGACGTTCCGGTAGTCCGTGACTTCCCGGATGTCTTTCCAGAGGAATTGCCAGGTGTTCCACCTGACAGGGATGTTGAGTTTGTAATAGACCTCATTCCAGGAACCGTTCCGATTGCTAGAAGACCTTATAAGATGGCACCCCTAGAACTAGCCGAGCTTAAGAAACAACTCGATGAGTCCTTGAAAAAGGGTTTCATCCGACCTAGCTCTTCTCCGTGGGCTTGCCCCGTCCTATTCGTCAAGAAGAAGGATGGTACGGACCGGATGGTTGTAGATTACCGACCTGTCAATTTGGTCACAATCAAGAACAAATATCCGCTTCCCAGGATCAACGACCTGTACGATCAGCTCGCTGGATCCTCAGTCTTCTCCAAGATGGATTTGAGGTTGGGCTACCATCAAATCAAAATCAGAAACGGGGACATTCCTAAAACGGCCTTTGTTACCCGTTATGGCCAATACGAGTACACCGTCATGTCCTTCGGTTTAACCAACGCTCCAGCCACTTTTTCTCGGTTAATGAACTCAATCTTCATGGAGTATTTGGATAAATTCGTCGTGGTTTACCTCGATGATATACTCATCTACTCCAAGAACGAGGAAGAACATGCCGAACATCTAAGGCTAGTGTTGCAGAAACTTCGAGAGCATCGCCTTTATGCCAAATTTTCTAAATGTGAATTCTGGTTGCCAGAAGTGACCTATCTGGGTCATGTAATATCTGGTAAAGGTATTGCTGTTAACCCTGAGCGAGTTCAAGCCGTCCTTAATTGGACTCCACCTGAATCGGTCAAGCAAGTTCGGAGCTTTCTGGGCTTAGCGAGCTATTGTCGTCGCTTTGTCGAGAACTTCTCCAAGGTTTCTAAACCTCTAACCGAACTCCTCAAGAAAGATAAGAAGTTCGAATGGACTCCACAATGTGAGCACAGCTTTCAGGAACTGAAAAGACGCCTGACTTCTGCTCCCGTACTGGTACCGCCAGACTTCTCCAAGGACTTTGTTATCTACTGCGACGCCTCGCGACAAGGACTAGGTTGCATTCTCATGCAAGATCGACACGTAATTGCCTACGCTTCACGACAATTGCACCCACATGAGGAGAATTATCCTACTCATGATCTAGAGCTTGCAGCTGTAGTCTATGCACTTAAGACCTGGCGACATTACCTCCTCGGTAATCGTTGCGAAATATTCACTGATCACCAAAGTCTGAAGTACATTTTCACCCAACCGGATCTGAATCTCAGGCAAAGACGTTGGGTTGAATTGATCATAGACTTCGACTTAGGGATAACCTACACCCCAGGGAAAGCCAACGTCATGGCTGATGCGCTAAGTCGTAAATCTTATTGTGACAATCTGGTGTTACAACAAAGTCAACCGCTTCTCCATGAGGAATTTCGGAAGCTTAACCTTCACATTGTTCCTCAAGGATTTCTTTCCACCTTGGTGGCGAAACCTACTCTTACGGATCAAATCATTGCTGCCCAGAAGCGAGATAAGGGAATAGCTAAGATCAAGGAGAACATTGCTAGCGGAGGTGCTAGTTGTTTCTCCACAAATGATCATGGTGTTGTGTACTTTGAGAACCGTCTAGTGGTTCCCAAGAACCAGCATCTACGGCAGTTGATCCTTAAGGAAGCTCATGAATCTCCTCTCACCATTCATCCCGGTAGCACTAAGATGTATCAGGACCTACGCCAGAGGTTCTGGTGGACTAGGATGAAGAGAGAAATTGCTCAGTTTATTGCTAATTGCGACGTCTGTCGTCGTGTAAAAGCAGAGCATCAACGGCCTGCTGGCACCCTTCAACCCCTAGCTATTCCTGAATGGAAATGGGATAAAATTGGTATGGATTTCATTACCGGTTTTCCCAGGACCAAGAGAGGGAATAATGCTATTTTCGTCGTGGTCGATCGTCTTTCCAAAGTAGCCCATTTCTTACCTGTTCGTGAGAGTATAACCGCTAGTCAGCTGGCAGACTTATACATCTCCCGAATAGTGTCCCTCCATGGTGTTCCTTTGGAAATTAACTCGGATCGAGGAAGTCTTTTCACCTCTCGATTTTGGGAAAGTTTCCAAAATGCTATGGGAACCCGTCTCTCCTTTAGCACTGCCTTCCACCCTCAGTCGAGCGGTCAAGTGGAACGCGTTAACCAGATTCTAGAAGACATGCTTCGAGCCTCTGTTATCTCATTCAGAATGGATTGGGAGAAGTGCCTTCCATTTGCCGAATTCGCTTATAACAACAGCTATCAATCTAGCTTGGGTAAAGCCCCTTTTGAAGTTCTCTATGGACGACGGTGTCGAACACCCCTTAACTGGTCAGAGACCGGGGAAAGACAATTCTTTGGCCCGGATATGATTCAGGAAGCAGAAGAACAAGTTCGCATCGTTCGTGAAAAGTTGAAAACAGCCCAATCTCGTCAAAAGAGTCAATATGACCGAAAACATAAGGCTATGACTTTCGAGGTTGACGAGAAGGCTTATCTTCGGGTCACCCCTCTGAAGGGAACCCATCGTTTCGGTATCAAAGGCAAATTGGCTCCTCGTTACATTGGACCTTTTCGCATTCTCGCCAAACGAGGAGAAGTTGCCTACCAGTTGGAACTACCTCCGCATCTCTCCAGAGTCCACGATGTCTTCCACGTTTCCCAAATCAGGCGTTGCTTCTCGGATCCTATCCGTGAAGTGGACCACGAAACGCTTGATCTCCAGGATAATCTTACATATCGAGAGTACCCCATTCGTATCCTCGATCAAGCCGAGCGTACCACTCGACGCCAGAACATCAAGTTCCTCAAAGTACAATGGTCGCACCATTCTGAGGATGAAGCAACTTGGGAAAGGGAGGATCGTCTTCGACTCGAGTACCCCGCCTTCTTTCCGGAGGAACCCAAATCTCGGGACGAGATTCTTTTGAGTGGGGGTGAGTTGTCACACCCTAGCTAGTCATGCATTAGAGTGTTGCATCATGTTTACTCTTTCATCAGAAACTTGAAATGGGGATCTGTGAAACCCTCAGAATCATTTTGAAAATGATCCAAATAAAAATTTCTCCAAAAGGGTCCAAGAAAATGCTCATGTTGCTCTCTGAAAATATTGGACAGAGATAAAAATCAAACCAATATTTTTAGTGGCTCATGGACATTTATTTTGGGCATTTGGAATTAATGTATAAATATTTGCTTTGGAAATATATTTCTATATATATTAATATATGTCCAAATATTATGCCAATTATAAAGGAGCTCTAGAATAATATATCTAGCCCCTGCAAAAATTGGCATAAGTTAAATAAATGATTTAATATATTATTTAAATCAAAACAAATGTCAGAAATTAGAAAACAGAAAAAAAAATAAAAGGGAGAAGCTTACCTGGGCTCCTCCCTGTGCAGCCCAGCCAGCTGGCCGGCCCAGCCAGCAGGCGGCCCAGCCCGCCTCCCTCCTCTGTCGTCTTCGTCCCGACAGAGGGAGGGGAGTGTGGCCGGCGCGCGCGCGCGCCACCGCGCCACGCCACCTCTCTCCCTGCTTGCCTGCCCTCCCCTCCTCGCTCGATGCCCCGGACGACGCCACGCCTCTCCCCCCTGCTCTCTCTCACTCTCCCCCGGCTCCCCCCTCCTCTCCCTCGCTCTCTCTCTCACACGGCCGAACACCACCGTCGCCGCCGTTCGCCATAGCAGCCATCTCCGGCCACCCCTCGCTCCCCCGACTAGCTCAGGAGCTCCGCCACAACCTCCTCTTCCTCCCCACTGCTCCACGGGCCTCCGGAAGCCCTGCATCGCCGCCACGTCGCCGTTCCCCTCTTCGGGCTCCGATCATCGTCGCCGTCGAATTCGTCGTCTCCAGCGCGTCCCCGAGCCCGCTAACCACCTCTGCAGCTCCGCGGTGAGCCCCGGATCGTTTCCCCCTTCTCCCCTGGTCTCTCCCGACCTCTAGGCCCTAGCCCCACTTTGGCCGAGAGCTCCACGCCGCCGGCGATGTCGCCGTCGTGGCCACGGTCACCGTAGCACCCAACCGAGCACACTATCGTGCTCCACACCTCACTAGGATCACGCAGCACGCACCAACACCTCCCCAAACCCCCTGCAACGCCGACTCCGACCGCACCCGAACTCCGGCCGCCGCTCACGAGCTCGCCGTCGACGACTCCGGCCACCTCAGGCCCGGCCACCACCACCGTTCGACGCGCGGGAGCAAGAGCTTTCCAACGAGCCCAAGTACGGCCTCGCCCGTGCCTTGTAGCGCGATCCCGTGACGCGCCGCCGTCTCGGACCTCGCCGGCGTCACGTCACGGTGGGTTTGACCCACCTTGACCACGGCAGGACCCCCCTGAGTCCCTGACAGGTGGGCCCAGCCCTGTAGCTAATTAGGATTAGCGCTAACCACTGTTAGTTAACCCCTGACACTGACCAGTGGGCCCCAGCGCCACTAATTAGTAATTAGAATTAATTTAACCCTGTTTAACCCCCTGTCACTGACGTGTGGATCCCACACGTCAGGTTTGTCCTCAGCCAGCCGCAGTTGACCACTGACGTCATGATGACGTCATGCTGGCGCAATAACTATAATTTCTGGATTTAATTTAAATCAGGAAATTCCAGAATATTATTTAAACTTAAAAAATTCATAACTTTTATTCTGTAACTCCAAATTGGACAAATTATATATGAAAAATGATCAGAAAAATCCAATCTACCCATCTGTACTATTTTCATGCATGATCAAACAAGTTAAATTGATGTTTTAAGCAGAACAAGGAAAAGCACTTTAAAAGGCCATATTTGAATTTGAAATTTGAATCCTTGATTCAAATTTGTTCAAACCCTTCTGGTTTTAGTTGCATTAGCCCAATACACTCATTTTGCCATGTCTCATGCATGCATCATATTGTTGCATACTGTTTGGTAATGTTTGTGTATCGGTGCTCTCTGCGGCAGGTTCTGTCTCCGAGGAATACCGTGATTACCCTAACGAAGAACCGTATCAGTGCATCGAACCATCAGGCAAGCAACCAACCATTTGATCATATCGATACAATCCCATGTTCTCGCTCCTGCTCTCTTTTACTGCATTAAG
>NC_041382.1:759837776-759874976 GCF_002162155.2 Triticum dicoccoides
AACGCGATTCAAACTGCTGTGTGCTACGGTAGTTGAACCCATTTCCTCTGCATGACCTGTCATTGCCACAGTAACTAGATGAAACTCACTAGCATGTGTAGGAGTTGATTGAGCCATATGTATGTGTTGTTCCTACCTTGCTATGCCTGCTATGCTTAGAGTCGTGTCAGGTCTGGTTCATCTGGGTGATGGGCTAGAGTGAAATGATTATGTCAGTAATGAGAGTGGTGTGGTGAACACGATTTGGTAAAGGTATCGATGAGAGGCCATGTAGGAGTACATGGTGGGTTGTTTCATTGAAGCCGACCTTAAGCACTGAGATCTGTATGCGTGATTTAAGATACAGCTACTACCATGCATTGGGCCCTGAAATATGACCCCGCTCGACTTCTTATTCACCCTAGCTCTCTGTCCAGGAGTTGCAAGTAGTTTCTGGTGTTTGTAGTCTACTGGAGGCCGTGGACAGCGCTGACCATAGGGGTGGGCTGTGATGCGGTAGGTACGTGGCCGGGTGTATCGAATACCCGTTAGGTATCTCGGGAACCCTGTTCACATCGTTCGGGGCCGTATGGGAAACCTCGGCCGGACTCCCTGCGGATGGAACCTGAATAGGCGATAAACCTGGACTAGAGGCTTAAGTGTTTAGGTAGGTCGTGGTCTACACCCACGTCGGCTTTCGCTTGAAGTCTGCCGAGCACATGTCGTGTGCAGACGCTAAGTGGTGGAAACATGTATGAAGAAGTACACCCCTGCAAGGTTATCATAATCTATTCGAATAGCCGCGTCCGCGGTAAAGGACTACTTGGTTGCCTATACAGTTCATAGACAAGTAAATGGAAACTGTTAAAAGCCTCAAGATAAGTGTGAGTGCCGAGGATGGCTCTTCCGTAGGAAGACGGAGGTGGATCCTCGGTAGTGTATTGAAGTGGTGAGTAGTGGACTCGTGTGCGCAAAACCATTTCAAGTTGGAGTATCGTAGGATAGTCTAGCCAAGAGTCAAAGCTGGCTTGCTGCAATAACTCCACCAACCCTTCTTGATACTAAGCATGTATGTAGGATCTGATGTAAGTCTTGCTGAGTACCTTTGTACTCATGTTGCTATAATCTACATTTTTACAGAAGACGCTGCAACCCCTTCTGATGGGTTCTATGTAGACGTTGACATCAACGAGTAGGCTAAAGACCCAGGTGGTGACCCTGAGCTTGTGAAGGACCTCGTAGTATAGCTAGGCTTCCCAAGCCTCTTTTATCTTACTAGTTGTCTGTACTCAGACAAGCTACATCCGCTGTTGGTTTGTATGACTGTATGACTTGTATGTTGGGTCGTGAGGCCCGTACCTTTGTGTATGTTATGTATGGCTCCCTGAGCCTTAAATAAAGTACTTGTGTCGTAGAGTCATGTTGTGATGCTTCGTTGTATTTGCACATATCGAGCATATTGTGTGTATGATTGAAATGCTTGGTATGTGTGGGATCTGACTATCTAGTTGTTTATCTTTAGTAGCCTCTCTTACCGGGAAATGTCTCCTAGTGTTACCGCTGAGCCATGGTAGCTTGCTACTGCTCTGGAACACTTAGGCTGGCCGGCATGTGTCCTTCTTCGTTCCGGTGTCTGTCCCTTCTGGGAAATGTCACGCTTTGAGTACCGGAGTCCTGTTAGCCCGCTACAGCCCGGTTTACCGGAGTCCTGCTAGCCCAGTGCTACAGCCCGGACCCACTTGCTGATGACCGACACGTTCGAAGCTGGGTCATGGATGCCTGTCCCTGTAAGTCTGTGCCACTTTGGGTTTACGACTAGTCATGTCAGCCCGGGCTCTTTATCATATGGATGCTAGCGCCACTATCATATACGTGAGCCAAAAGGCGCAAACGGTCCCGGGCAAAGGTAAGGCGACACCCGTGGGGATACCGTGCGTGAGGCCGCAAAGTGATATGAGGTGTTATCGGCTAGATCGATGTGACATCGAGTCGGGGTCCTGACAACAGCCGTGATCGGATTCACTCTACGCCCCGTCCAAGCCGGAGCTGTAGCAGGCGCATGGATGAACCGGCCATATCGAGCAATGAGCGAGGCCGTGAAGCAGCCTATGGCAATAGCCCGGCAGGCGGTGTTCGCGATGCTCAGGATGTGGTGGACCGGGCCCGGGCACGGAGGGAAGCCGAGTTAGCAGCGCAGGATGATGCGGATCAACTTACACCGGTTCGCCCTACCACCTTCGCTGGACCAGGAGTCGCATCCGCTTTGGGAGTGCCTTGTTTAATCCCCACTTTACGCAATGTGCGCCTGCCCAAAGATTTCAAGGGTCCACGCAAGGTGCCGAGTTACACTGCTGATTTATCCCCTGAAGCGTGGATAGAGAGTTATGAGATGGCCATGGAGATGTTAGACGTGGATGAGGCCGCATGTGCAAAATACTTCACCATGATGCTTGAAGGCACGGCGCGTACCTGGTTGAAGAGCCTACCGCCCAATTCTATCGGCTCATGGGCCCAGTTGCGGGCCCGGTTTATCCAGAATTTCAAGGATACGTGTAAGCAGCCCAAATCCATAGTAGACCTGGCGGCTTGTGTCCAGGGGGAAGGAGAATCAACGACCCATTGGGTGCGCCGCGTTTCGGAAATTTTGCACTCGTCCGACAGGATTAATGCTGACTCTGCGATCTTAACCCTGGAAGGCAACTGCCGGTTTGAGCCCTTAAAATTGAAATTGGGACGCATGAAGCGGTTCTGTAATGACATGGGAACCCTCATGGCCGCTCTAGTGAAGTATGCTGATTCGTACAGTACCAAGGATCCCGAGACTGATGATGATGAAGCAGGGAAGGGAAGGAAGAATAGCAACTCCAAACAGCAGCAGTATAAACCGGCGGGTCATGGAAACGGAGGCAAGCGCAAGGTGGACGGCAGCATGGACTTTGTGGCCAACACTAATACACAGGACAGGGGGCAGCGGCGCAGAGGTAAAGCGGAAAATCGTAATGGGGCTCCCAATCCTAACGCAAGCGTTTGAATTATTTGCTGAATCAGCCTTGCCCGAAGCACGGGATGAAGGAGGCGCCGGCTAACCACCTTTGGAAAGATTGTTATATCATGTAGGAGTTCAAAAACTCTAATGCCTTCCGGTATGATCACGGATCAGGTGGCGGTTCAGGGTCCGGTTTCCACGGGCCGGATCACGATGGAGTTTCCGGTTCAGGTCGCAATCAGGGCGGTCACAATCATCAGAATAATCAGAATAGCCAGCAGCAGCAGCAGCAGCAGTCGGGTTATCAGAGCCAGCCAAAATAGTTGAACAATGGGCAATATCATGTTTTCACAACTAGTTTGGATAAACGCGACCGAAAACTCCACAAGCGAGCGCTGAATTCTGTTGAACCGGCCTTACCACGTTACTTGCGCTGGTCGGAGCAGCCTATCGTGTGGAGCAGAGAGGATCACCCGCCCCGGGTTGATAATCCGGGCCAGCTAGCATTAGTGGTAGACCCTCAGGTGGGGGGTTATAAATTCACCAAGGTACTCATGGATGGAGGAAGCAGTATTAACATACTGTACTATGAGACATTCCGCCGCATGGGTTTAACAGACAAAGATCTCAGACCGTCGAATACGGTGTTCCATGGTGTGGTGCCTAGCAAATCTGCGTATCCTGTTGGTAAGATAGCCCTGGATGTGGCTTTTGGGGACGAGTACGACTCCCGGTCGGAAAAACTAACATTTGAGGTGGTGAAGATCCGGAGCCCGTATCATGCCTTGTTTGGCCGGCCGGCTTATGCCAAGTTCATGGCGCGGCCTTGTTATATCTACTTGCAGCTCAAGATGCCGGGTTACAAGGGGACAATAACGGTTCATGGGAGCCGTAGGGTCGCTTTGGAATGTGAGGAAGGTGATGCGGCTTATGCAGAGTCGGTCTGTGCCACGGAGGAGTTGAAGTATTATAAGGACAATGTCGATCCGGCGGATATGACTCCTTTGAAGAAGCCAACTACAGAGCATGATTCAGATCTGAAGTTCAAATCGGCAGCTGAGACCAAGCTTGTTGACTTCGTGCCCGGCGATTCATCCAAGCAGTTCACTGTCAGTACTAATTTGGATCCCAAATAGGAAAGCGCGCTCATCGAGTTCATCCTTGAGAATCGGGACATCTTCGCATGGAAGCCATCCGACATGCCAGGTGTACCGAGGGAACTCGCTGATCACACTCTTAATGTGGATCCTAAGTATAAACCGGTGAAACAATTCCTCCGCCGGTTTAACGAAGAAAGGCGAAAGGCCATTGGAGAGAAAGTGGCCAGGCTTTTGGCAGCTGGCTTTATCATTGAGGTGTTCCATCCAGAGTGGCTTGCTAATCCGGTGCTGGTTCTTAAGAAAAATGGCACTTGGCGTATGTGTGTGGATTACACAGATCTTAACAGGGCCTGTCCAGCAGATCCTTTTGCCCTCCCCCGCATTGACCAGATCATTGATGCCACGGCAGGTTGTGAGCGTTTGAGTTTTTTGGATGCATATTCTGGATATCATCAGATCAAAATGGCGGTTAAGGACCAGGAGAAAACAGCGTTTATTACTCCCTTTGGAGCCTTCTGCTATGTGTCTATGCCCTTCGGACTCAAGAGTGCCCAAGCCACCTACCAACGGTGTGTACAGAATTGCCTGCATAAACAGATCGGCCGCAATGTGCACGCCTATGTGGATGATATTGTAGTAAAGTCAAGGCAGAAGGAGACACTGGTGGATGACTTGAAGGAAACCTTTGACAACTTGCGGGTTTACAAGATGATGCTTAATCCGACCAAGTGTGTCTTTGGTGTTCCGGCAGGCAAGTTACTGGGTTTCCTGGTGTCTAATAGAGGAATTGAGGCTAATCCGGAGAAGATTGCAGCTATCACCTCCTTGGCTAAACCAAAGTGCATCAATGATGTTCAGCGCTTGGCGGGCCGAATCACCGCACTAAGCCGGTTTATCAGCCGCCTCGGAGAGAAGGCCATTCCTTTGTACCAAATGCTGTGGAAGACAGACCATTTCATTTGGAGTCCGGCTGCTGATGAAGCATTTGAGGACCTGAAGCGGCAGCTAGCCAATCCGCCTGTTCTTGCAGCTCCGGTCGACAAGGAGCCACTGTTATTATACATAGCGGCCAATGCTCGGGCAGTTAGCGTGGCTATTGTGGTGGAACGCAAAGAGGCAGGCAAGGAATATCCGGTTCAGCGGCCGGTTTATTATATCAGCGAGGTACTTATTGAATCCAAGCAAAGATATCCGCATTGGCAGAAACTGGTCTATGGTGTTTTTATGGCCAGTCGGAAGTTGAAGCAGTATTTTCAAGGGCACCCCATCACAGTGGTCAGTTCAGCTCCCTTGGGTGATATTATACAGAACCGGGAGGCGACTGGCCGGATTGCCAAGTGGGCTATAGAGCTTGGGCCACACGGACTGAAGTATGTGCCTCGGACGGCAGTGAAGTCTCAAGCACTTGTTGATTTCATCAATGACTGGACGGAGTTACAAGCACCAGAGGAGAAGCCGGATCACACATATTGGACTATTCATTTTGACGGATCCAGGCAATTGGAAGGCTCGGGGGCTGGAGTCGTATTAACTTCCCCACGAGCTGATAAGTTTTGTTATGTTCTCTGCTTAATGTTCCCTTGTACTAATAATGCAGCTGAGTACGAAGCCTTGCTCCATGGTCTCCAGATGGCTAAAGAGATGAATTTAAGCCGGGTTAAGTGCTTTGGTGACTCGGACCTAGTGGCTCAACAGGTGTCTGGCACTTGGGATTCTAAGGACCCGCTCATGGATGCATATCGTCGGGAAGTGGATAATATTGCGGGTTGTTTCAAGGGTTATCAAGTGGATCATGTGGACCGTCGGAAGAATGAAGCGGCGGACGCTTTCAGCCGGTTGGGCTCTCAGCGTAAACCGGTCCCGCCTAACGTCTTTTTGGATGTGTTGCACAACCCGTCAGTCAAGCTCCCAGGTGAAGCGGATTTGGCTATTCCTGATCCGGAGGCTCAATTGGTGGCAGCTCTGCATGTTATTCCGGATTGGACAGTTCCTTATCTTGCGTACATGAGCCGGGGGGAGTTACCAGAGGATGAGATTCTAGCCAGGCAGATAGTCCGGCGATCCAAGTCTATGACGATTGTCAATGGTGAATTACATCATTGCAGTGTATCAGGGGCGTTTCAACGTTGTGTTTCTCCTGAGGAAGGCTGTGAAATCTTAAGAGAAATCCATGAAGGGGATTGTGGACACCACGCCGGTTCAAAGTCTCTGGTGGCAAAGGCGTTTCGTCACGGGTTCTACTGGTTGACAGCGCATGCTGACGCGGAGGACTTGGTTAAACGGTGTGATGGATGTCAGAAATTTTCAAGGCGTGCTCATGTGCCGGCTCAAGAATTGAGGATGATCCCAATAACATGGCCATTTGCAACTTGGGGGCTGGATATGGTTGGACCTTTTAAAAGATCCAAGGATAAGAAAACCCACCTTTTGGTGGCAGTTGACAAATTTACCAAGTGGGTTGAAGCGGAGCCTGTCAGCAAGTGTGATGCAGCAACAGCGGTGCAGTTCATCAAGAAGGTGATTTTCCGGTTTGGTTTTCCACACAGCATCATTACTAACAATGGTACCAATTTATCTAAGGGCACTATGAGGGAGTTCTGTGAACATGAGCATATCCGGCTTGACGTGTCGTCAGTGGCACACCCCCAGTCCAATGGACAAGCAGAACGAGCTAATCAAGAGATATTGCGAGGCATCAAACCCCGGCTTATGGTCCCATTGCAAAGAACACCGGGATGTTGGGTTGAAGAGCTACCATCTGTGCTATGGAGTATCAATACTACGCCAAACCGATCCACAGGATACACGCCATTTTTATGGTCTACGGAGCGGAGGCAGTTCTCCCTAGTGATATCCGGCACGATTCGCCTCGTGTGGCAGCTTATGTTGAAGTGGACAATGAGACAGCACGGCAAGACGCTTTGGACCTATTGGACGAGGAGCATGATATAGCGGCTGCCCGTTCGGTGATTTACCAGCAAGATCTTCGTCGCTATCATAGTCGCCGGGTTAGAACCAGAACTTTTCAAGAAGGAGATTTGGTGCTTCGGCTCATCCAAGACCAAAATGATATGCACAAGTTATCCCCACCCTGGGAGGGACCTTTCGTGGTCAGCAAGAATCTGCACAACGGGTCGTATTATCTGATTGATATTTGAGAGCATAAAGACTCGCGTACATCAGACGAGGAGACCAACAGGCCGTGGAACATAGCTCACCTTCGGCCTTACTACACTTGAGCCATCGGCTCTATCTATGTACATATCATGACAGTGTATATATTATCTTTGATATAATAAAACTGGAGCCTCAGCTAAAGCGGGGTCTCTGTCTTTCTTATCATGCGTGGTTACATGGAGTGGTTCTGCTTTTAAAGCGGACTCCGGTTTACCCCTTGACATTTGCTTTTTACATATCACTGGGGGCCTTGGTCGTGTCCGAACCAACGCGACACCTTTTGATAGGCGACAACCACCAGATCACTTGGGGACATGGTCACGTCTGAACCAGTCACGCCTCTTGATCGGCCTAAGGCCACAAAATCACTTGGGGGCTTGGTCGAACCCGAACCATTGCCACGCCTCTTGATCTGGCATATATGCCACGAATCATTTGGGGACCTGGCTGACTTGAATCATTGTCACTCCTATTGGGGGCTTGGTCCTGTCCGACCATGGTAACACCATCTGATCAGCTCAGTATAGCATATTTTTTCAAATGGTTTTTATCATTGCCTTTGCTTCCATGTTATTTTCATGGTTTGTTTGTTCTTTGTCTTTGTTGGATTTCTTTTATGTCAACAAACACCTTTTTCTTCCGGTTCAGCCTATGGATTTGATTCCCCTTTAATCCGGAGAAGTAGGCCCGGTTTATTTTGATCCAGTATGATCTATAAGGGAGCTGCTTTCTCCCCCCTGGTTGACGGTAATGGTTTATAAAACCTCCGCTTCAAAGCTTGGCTAAACCAGCTTCATGCCAAGACATGGCAGATATTTTGTATCACCTATCTGTCACATTATTAATACACATATCAAGATCATAAACCGGTTGGCGGTATAACCGCCACCAAAGTTCAAATTTTTTCTGACTGCAGGAAATATGAATAGAGGTTTTTTCGAGCAAAAGCCTCAGTACTTATGCATGAAGGCATATTCAAAATAGAAGTATTAACTATCCTGTTACAAGGCAACACGGTGCCCAAATAAGATCATTGTTCTTTTTGGAAGATGTCACAAACAGCTCTCCAAACCGGCTTCTGGTTCAAGCCTGCTCCTCATCCTCCGCCGCTTCAGTTTCCTCGTCTCTACCCATTGGCTGGAAATCAACAGTGGTCCAGTCGATTCCCATTAAAGCTTGGAAAACAGCCTCTTCATGGATCAGGGAAGACAGTTCAATATCAGGAGCATAAGTTTGCTTACGGATTGGAGGGATCAGATTCTCCGCTTCAACAGTTGGGGCAGGCACTCGCTTGTTTTGCTCGTTATATTGCGCTTGATAATGCGTCAAATCTGCCTCTTCAGCTAGTTGGCAAGCCAGAGGGCGCACTGCACGGTTTATTGCCCTCAAATCCTCTTCGTTGAATTCAGAGCCATCTTCTTTCAGGCTGGGATAGCCTTGAGCTGCTTCCACAGGATCAAAATCTGGCACCCATGCCTTTGCCCGGATTAAGGCATTGATGGCTCCGGTTCGGGCAGCAGATTTTTTCAGCTCCTCAATCCGGGCTGGAAGCATTGACAACTTGCTAAGAGTGTCCTGGATTAAAGAGGGCGCCGGGTTATTGTGAGAAGTTGTGGTGATGACCGTTGGGCTCCGGTATACAATTGTTCCACCAAGGTGTAGACAGCTTTCAATTTCTTCCGCACATCATTTCCTAAGTGCCCAATACGTGTGCCTACAACGAGATTGGAATGATCTCAAACCGGATTTACGCTACAGCAGGTTCAAATTATCACAGAAGTTACAAGGAGCTTACCAAAGATTGCAGCAGTCATGGAGTGTATTTGCCGTTGTACGGCCGTCAGTTCATCCACCACCGGTTTAAGGGCAGCTTCAGCATTTTCCGCTCTTTTGGTTAAACCGGCCTTCTCAGTGGCCCAGTCAGCCTGCTCTTTCTTGAAGCCTTCTTTCAGCCGTTCAGCAGTGCTCAAGGCGCTGGTTAATTCTTGCTTTGCCTTATCTGTTTCAGCCTACTGGGTTTTCAAGGCCTCCTGTAAATCGGCAATCCGGTCCTCTTTGATTTTCGCCTCAGCCTGCATACAGACAGCGTTTAAGCTTTGCACATGCGATCCAAGAAATTGAAGTATCAACCACATAACAAAGTTATATGCCTGACACTTGGGGGCTAATGCACCTTCAATTTTTATATATTACTCGATTACAAAGTCCCAAGCTCAATACAAGTATTCAACTTGGCACTTGGGGGCTAATGGCTATTTTATCAAGTTATGTTCTAAGAACAGTTTTCTATTGGAGCCCCGGTTTACTTATGCCAAGTTAGACCAGCCCTTGCGGGTTAAACTGATCGGTTTTAAAATGTTCAGGATCAAAGTCCCGGTTTGACCAACATTACAAACCGGCCCTTGGGGGCTAGAAGGATGGACGTAATGGCAGCAAGGAAAGAAGTAAGTTACCTCAAATTTATCCCTCATCATTTTGACCAGGCCAGCTTCACAGTCACGGCTAGTGTAAAGCCGGTTTAAATAGCCGGAGTGAAG
Organism: Triticum dicoccoides; assembly: GCF_002162155.2. Taxonomy (NCBI): domain Eukaryota; kingdom Viridiplantae; phylum Streptophyta; class Magnoliopsida; order Poales; family Poaceae; genus Triticum; species Triticum dicoccoides. Next base: position 759,847,556 of record NC_041382.1, read on the forward strand.
ATCTTGGGCACTCAGAGCAGCATATGTCTCTAGTTCAACATCCCATTTTTCTTTGTTCAAAGCGGAAAAATCCTCTTTGATGGTGTGCTTGGTAAGGGTGACAGGATTCCCGGGTTCAGAGTGGCCCACACCGGTAATCACAACATCATCATCTTCGGACTTGCCAGTTTGTGTTGGCGCGGCCGTTTGGTCAGCAGGAGTGTGGGATTTCTCAATCTGGATGGAGCTGGCAGGCGGATCAGCAGAGGCTGGAGTATTAATAAACCCTTCTTCGGGAATAACGTCGTCTTGCAAAGGAGGATCATTGGGGATATCTTCAGAAGTAAACATTTCACGATCCGGCGCTTGGTCATGTTCTGGGGCCACATCTTCTTCAGCCGCTTTATCCAGGCAGGCTTTCTTGCTCGGTTTAGGTTTGGCCCTGAAAGAAAATCAAAGAGTCAAGGAAAAGCATAAGTCATTACATAGTGTACTGGAAGCATATGTTCAGCTTAGCTTACCCAAGAACCGTTTTTAACGGTGGCAGCTGAGTAGCCGACGATTCACCAGAAGATGAATGAGAAGTAACCTGATAATCAGAGTCGGATGGGTTAAGACTTTGACGGAAGAAACCCGCTTTAGGATTTAAACCAATCAAAAGGTCAGAGACCTCGGAGCGGCGTTTTCGAGCCGGACTGTTTGGTAAACCGATGGAGGTAACTACCTGGCCACTGTGCCAGGTTGTGCGGCGAACTTCATGTTGTTGTGTCTTCATAAGAAATTTAGGATCCAAATAAGCAAGAGGATGAGAAAATTTAACTTTCCGGTTTGCCCGTCGAAATTTTGGCAAAGGAAAGATTTCTGAATCGGAAGAGAGAATAGTTACCTCAACGAATTCCGCATTACTGGCTTCAGCGTCGTCCTGACAAGCATCATCATCAATAAGGCGTGTAAAAAATAAGCCAAGCGAGTCAAGTTCTACCTCAAAGTCCGGGTTACCCACATCGTCATCAATAGCTGGGTCAGATGAAGCGGTGGTTTTTCTCTTGTGAGCTGGTTTCTTGATAACCTTGGTCTTGGGCCGGATTGGCCGCCCTGCCTTCTCCGGTTTGTCTTGCGAAAGCTTCTTGCTCCAAAACGGATTATCACCCTGGATCAGCAGTAATTAAATGTCAAACAGATAAAGCAGTAACCGGTTCAACAATAGAGCAATTAAAATCTTACCGCTGGCGGTTTGTTGGTGGTGGAGTAAGGAGGCAGACCGGTTTGAGCACAGAGGTGCTCCGGTTCATTCAGCATCTTTTTCACAGATTCTGTGACTTCATCATCGGGGAGTTGGATTTTAGTGTGTCCGAGTGGGTCATCGACATTACCAGTATACTGGCACATCAAACTAGAGCGTCGGCTCAGAGGCAGTATGCTCCATGATATCCAACAGTGGGCAAGATCTATTCCCGTTAAGCCGTTGGCCATAAAAGCTCGGAGCTTGGACAATTGCGGAGCGTATTTAATCCTTTCCTTGGCGCTTAGTCTTTGTGGAAAAGGGTGCGTGTTGCTGAGCCGTTCCAGGCGGAAGCCGGGCAAGGGATTTTCATTATCAGGGGAGGTATCCTTGCAATAAAACCAAGTTGCGTTCCACTCCTTGGGGTGACTGTGGAGTTTGACGTGGGGATAAGTGATCTCCTTCCTCTTTTGAATGGCCATACCGCCCAATTCAGTGTTGGGGCCATCGGTGAATTCAGTGCGACGGTTTAAATGGAAGAGGTCTCTAAACAACTCAACTGAAGGCTCCTCTTGAAGGTATGCCTCAGAGAGCACTTGAAAGTGGCATAGATTGGTAACAGAGTTGGGGCCAATATCCTGTGGACGGAGCTGAAAATTGGCTAACACATCCCGGTAAAATTTAGAACCGGGCGGTTTGAAGCCCCGGGCCAAGTGATCTGCGAAGACCACAACCTCTCCTTCCTGTGGGGTGGGAGGACATTCATTTCCAGGAACCCTCCAGTGGATCGTATCTTTACTGTCTAAAGCGCCGACCAAGACTAGATCGTCCAACTATGATTCCGTGACGCGAGAAGGAACCCAATTGCACTCATACACTTGTTTGGCCATGGCGAGATCTACAAGAAATAGGTGATCCGGTTCAAGAACATGCTGGATAAAAGAAGGTGTTGATCTAAACTACGGCAGACCGGAGGCAGTACGTATAAACCAGTCTTCCGTAATGCGGCATCATGTGGATTCTGGCGGTTCAACCAGGGGACTAATGGTATAAACCGGTTTGGTAACTTTTTGTCTATGATAAAGTTAAACCGCCAGATCTAAGCATCGGAAGAAATTGAATCTACGGATAACTAGATACGCAGAAACAAGTTTCACAGGATCTTATCACACCCGCGGATCTACAGCGAGCTCACAAAAACAGAAAATATTCTGGAGAAACAGAAGTGAACCATTGAGCGGGTATGTGCGAGAAATATATGGACTTAGATGAGAAACTACAGGTGGATGCTTAAAGGCTACTACTAAATGCAGCAGGGGTTCACAGATTCATTCAAGGTCAGAAAACAGGTATGAGCATGCGATGAACACAGCGCGAACATGGAACCCTAAGAACAGATCTAGGGCAAGAGGAGGAGAAAGCTTACCGGGAACGGAGAAGATGCGGAAAGATGCCGCAATGCTCTGGTACGTTCAGGTTGATGCAGCGGCCCAAGGCGAGGCAGAGGTTGACGGCGGTGGCGGAGCTCCAAGGCTGGCGACGCGAGGAAGACGAAGAAGAAGGGACGAAGGGAAAGGGAAAGAAATGACCCTTCGGTCTTATTTATAAGGCAACAGAGCTAGGTCAAGCACGCGGATCCAGGAGCTATTATTAAAAGAGGGCGTTATAAATGATAAAATTTCATGATGACATCATGCCGGTTCACAGCAACCAGAAATGATGACGACATGGCGGTTTACCAATTACCAGAAGATGTCCAAGACACAAGATTTTGTGAAGGATTGACATGAACCAGTTCAAATCAATCTGGGGCCTAATGTTGGGGATATTACCACTAGGCGTAAACCGGCCTACTTGGGCCAGGTTAACTTCATTAGTGGTATAAGCAGATGAAGGCCCAAGGCCTATAGTCGGTTTAGAACCTGTAGCTGTAAACCGGCTGGATATGTAACTTGTATTATAAGTTAGGAACAGAGAGATACCAACCGGGATACGAGTATGGACCGGTTGGGACTCTTCGGACCGACGGGCATCACCCGTGTATATAAGGGGACGACCCGGCGGCGGTTCAGGAGAGAACAGACGACAACTCGAGTCTAGGCGAAGCTTGTTTGCTCCCTAGCCATCGAGACCACATCAATTCCATCACAACTAGACGTAGGCTTTTACCTTCATCGAAGGGGCCGAACTAGTATAAACCCCTCGTGTCTTTGTGTCCGCTTTAACCCCTTCAAGTAAACTCGTAGCGATGGCTCCACGACTAAGTCCTTTCGCTAGGACATCTGCTGTGACAAATCCACGACATTACCAGCAAGTCTCTTTATTCGTTTCGTAACACATCATCCCGTGATCAACTCCTTGATCACATTGTGCACATTATGATGATGTCCTACCGAGTGGGCCCAGAGATACCTCTCCATTTACACGGAGTGACAAATCCCAGTCTCGTTTCGTGCCAACCCAACAGACACTTTCGGAGATACCTGTAGTGTACCTTTATAGCCACCCAGTTACGTTGTGACGTTTGGCACACCCAAAGCACTCCTACGGTATCCGGGAGTTGCACAATCTCATGGTCTAAGGAAATGATACTTGACATTAGAAAAGCTTTAGCATACGAACTACATGATCTTGTGCTAGGCTTAGGATTGGGTCTTTGTCCATCACATCATTCTCCTAGTGATGTGATCCCGTTATCAATGACATCCAATGTCCATGGTCAGGAAACCATAACCATCTATTGATCAATGAGCTAGTCAACTAGAGGCTTACTAGGGACATGGTGTTGTCTATGTATCCACACATGTATCTGAGTTTCCTATCAATACAATTCTAGCATGGATAATAAACGATTATCATGAACAAGGAAATATAATAATAACTAATTTATTATTGCCTCTAGGGCATATTTCCAACAGTCTCCCACTTGCACTAGAGTCAATAATCTAGTTCACATCGATATGTGATTAACACTCAAGGTCACATCCCCATGTGACTAACACCCAAAGAGTTTACTAGAGTCAATAATCTAGTTCACATTACCATGCGATTAACACTCGATGAGTTCTGGGTTTGAACATGTTATGCTTGTGAGAGATGTTATAGTCAACGGGTCTGAATCTTTCAGATCCGTATGTACTTCGCAAATCTCTATGTCATCTTGTAGATGCAGCTACTACGCTATATTTGGAGCCATTTCAAATAATTGTTCTACTTGGAGCTATTCTAAATTGTTGCTCCATTATACGTATCCGGTATCTCTACTCAGAGCTATCCAGATAGGTGTTAAGCTTGCATCGACGTAACTCTTTACGTCGAACTCTTTATCACCTCCATAACCGAGAAACATATCCTTATTCCTCTAAGGATAATTTAGACCGCTATCTGGTGATCTACTCCTAGATTACCTTTGTACCCTCTTGCCAGATATGTGGCAAGGCACACATCAGGTGCGGTACTCAGCATGGCATACCGTATAGAGCCTATGACAAAAGCATAGGGGACGACCTTCGTCCTTCCTCTTTCTTCTGCCGTGGTCGAGCTTTAAGTCTTAACTTCATACCTTACAACTCAGGCAAGAACTCCTTCTTTGACTGGTCCATCTTGAACACCTTCAAGATCATGTCAAGGTATGTGCTCATTTGAAAGTATCATTAAGAATTTTGATCTATCCTTATAGATCTTGATGCTCAATGTTCAAGTAGCTTAATCCAGGCTTTCCATTGAAAAATAATTTCAAATAACCCTATATGCTTTCCAGAAATTCTACGTCATTTCTGATCAACAATATGTCAACATATACTTATCAGAAATTCTATAGTGCTCCCACTCACTTCTTTGGAAATACAAGTTTCTCATAAACTTTGTATACACCCAAAACTTTGATCATCTTATCAAAGCATACATTCCAACTCCGAGATGCTTACTCCAGTCCTTAGAAGGATTGCTGGAGCTTTGCATACTTATTAGCATCTTTCAGGATTAACAAAACCTTCCGGTTGTATCACATACAACCTTTCCTCAAAAATCGTCAAGGAAACAATGGTTTTTGGCATCCTATCTGCAAGATTTTACAAATAATGCAGTAATTGCTAATATAATTCCAATAGACTCTTAGCATCGCTACGAGTGAGAAAGTCTCATCGCAGTCAACTCCTTGAACTTATCGGAAAACATCTTAACGACAAGTCGAGCTTTCTTAATGGTGATACCTACCATCATTGTCCGTCTTCCTTTTAAAATCCATATGTACCTAACAGCCTTATGACCATCAAGTAGTTCTCCCAAAGTCTACACTTTGTTTTTCATATATGGATCCTCTCTCGGATTATATGGCCTCGAGCCATTTTGGAATCCAGGCCCACCATCGCTTCTCCATAGCTCGTAGGTTCATTGTTGTCTAGCAACATGACTTCCAAGACAGGATTACGTACCATTCTGAAGTAGTACGCATCCTTGTCATCCCACGAGGTTTGGTAGTGACTTGATCTGAAGTTTCATGATCACTATCATAAGCTTCCACTTCAATTGGTGTAGGTGCCACAGGAACAACTCCTGTGCCCTGCCACACACTAGTTGAAGAGACGGTTCAATAACCTCATCAAGTCTCCACCATCCTCCCACTCAATTCTTTCGAGAGAAACTTTTCCTCGAGAAAGGACCCGATTCTAGAAACAATCCCTTATTGCTTTCGGATCTGAGACAGGAGGTATACCCAACTGTTTTGGGTGTCCTATGAAGATGCATTTATTCGCTTTGGGTTCGAGCTTATCAGCCTGAAACTTTTCACATAAGCGTCGCAACCCCAAACTTCTAAGAAATGACAGCTTAGGTTTCTCTAAACCATAGTTCATATGGTGTCATCTCATCGGAATTACGTGGTGCCCTATTTAAAGTGAATGTGGTTGTCTTTAATGCCTAACCCATAAACTATCGTGGTAATTCGATAAGAGACATCATGGTATGCATCATATCCAATAGGGTGCAGTTATGATGTTCGGACACACCATCACACTATGGTGTTCCAGGCTGTATTAGTTGTGAAACAATTTCCACAATGTCTTAATTTTGTGCCAAACTCGTAATTCAGATATTCATCTCTATGATCATATCATAGATATTTTATCCTCCTGTCACGACGATCTTTCAACTTCACCCTGAAATTACTTGAACCTTTCAATAATTCAGACTCATGATTCATCAAGTAAATATACTCAACATCTACTCAAATCATATGTGAAGTAAGAACATAACGATATCCACTACATGCCTCAGCACTCATTGGATTGGACACATCAAAATGTATTACTTCCAACAAGTTGCTTTCTAGTTCCATTTTACTGAAAACGAGGCTTTCAGTCATCTTGCCCATGTGGTATGATTTGCATGTCTCAAGTGATTCAAAATCAAGTGAGTCCAAACGGTCCATTTGCATGGAGTTTCTTCATGCATATACACCAATAGACATGGTTCGCATGTCTCAAACCTTTCAAAACAAGTGAGCCCAAAGATCCATCAACATGGAGCTTCTTCATGCGTTTTATACCGATATGACTTACGTGGCAGTGCCACAAGTAGGTGGTACTATCATTACTATCTTTTGGCATGAACATGTGTATCACTACGATCGAGATTCAATAAACCATTCATTTCAGGTGTAAGACCATTGAAGGTATTATTCAAATAAACAGAGTAACCATTATTCTCTTTAAATGAATAACCGTATTGCGTAGACATAATCCAATCATGTCTATGCTCAACGCAAACACCAATCTCGATGGTAGAGGGAGCGTACGATATTTGATCAACCTTGGAAATACTTCCAACACATATCGTCATCTCACCTTTAGCTAGTCTCCGTTTATTCCGTAGTTTTTATTTCGAGTTACTAACACTTAGCAACCGAACCGGTATCTAATACCCTGGTGCTACTAGGAGTACTAGTAAAGTACACATTAACATAATACATCCAATATACTTCTATCGACCTTGCCAGCCTTCTTATCTACCAAGTATCTAGGGTAATTCTGCTCCAGTGGCTGTTCCCTTTACTACAGAAGCACTTAGTCTCGGGTTTGGGTTCAACCTTGGGTTTCTTCACTAGAGCAGCAACTGATTTGCCGTTTCATGAAGCATCCCTTTTTGCCCTTGCCCTTATTGAAACTAGTGGTTTCACCAACCATCAACAATTGATGCTCCTTCTTGATCTCTACTTTTGTGGTGTCAAACATCGCGAATATCTCAAGGATCATCATATACGTCCCTGATATATTATAGTTCATCACGAAGCTCAAGCAGCTTGGTGGTAATGACTTCGGAGAAACATCACTATCTCATCTGGAAGATCAACTCCCACTCGATTCAAATGATTGTTGTACTCAAACAATCTGAGCACAAGCTCAACAATTGAGCTTTTCTCCTTAGTTTGCAGGCTAAGAAAATTGTCGGAGGTCTCATACCTCTTGACGTGGGCACGAGCCTGAAATCCCAATTTCAGTCCTCGAAACATTTCATATGTTTTGCGATGTTTCAAAACGTCTTCGGTGCCTCAACTCTAAACCGTTTAACTGAACTATCACGTAGTTATCAAAATGTGTATGTCAGATGTTCGCAACATCCATAGACAACATTCGAGGTTCAGCACACTGAGCGGTGCATTAAGGACATAAGCCTTCTATGAAGCAATGAGGACAAACCTCAGTTTACAGACCTAGTCCGCATAATTACTACTATCAACTTTCAACTAAATTTTCTCTAGGAACATATCAAAACAGTAGAACTGAAGCGCGAGCTACGACATAATTTGTGAAGACCTTTTGACTATGTTCAGGATAATTAAGTTCATCTTGTGAACTCCCACTCAGATAGACATCCCTCTAGTCATCTAAGTGATTACATGATCCGAGTCAACTAGGTCGTGTCCGATCATCACGTGAGACGGACTAGTCATCATCGGTGAACTTCTTCATGTTGATCGTATCTACCATATGACTCATGCTCGACCTTTCGGTCTCTTGTGTTCCGAGGCCATGTATGTACATGCTAGGCTCGTCAAGTCAACCTAAGTGTTTCGCGTGTGTAAATCTGTCTTACACCCGTTGTATGTGAACGCTAGAATCTAACACCCGATCATCACGTGGTGCTTCGAAACAACGAACTGTCGCAACGGTGCACAGCTGGGAGAACACTTTCTTGAAATTATTATGAGGGATCATCTTATTTACTACCGTCGTTCTAAGTAAACAAGATGCATAAACATGATAAACATCACATGCAATCAAATAGTGACATGATATGGCCATCATCACTTTGCTCCTCTTGATCTCCATCTTCGGGGCTCCATGATCATCATCGTCACCGGCATGACACCATGATCTCCATCATCATGATCTCTATCATCGTGTCTTGATGAAGTTGTCTCGTGAACTATTACTTCTACTACTACAGCTAACAGTTAGCAATAAAGTAAAGTAATTACATGACGTTTATGTTGACACGCAGGTCATAAATAAATTAAGACAACTCCTATGGCTCCTGCCAGTTGTCATACTCATCGACATGCAAGTCGTGATTCCTATTACAAGAACATGATCAATCTCATACATCATATATATCATTCATCACATCCTTTTGGCCATATCACATCACATAGCATACCCTGCAAAAACAAGTTAGACGTCCTCTAATTGTTATTTGCATGTTTTACGTGGCTGCTATGGGTTTCTAGCAAGAACGTTTCTTACCTACGCAAAAACCACAATGTGATATGCCAATTGCTATTTACCCTTCATAAGGACCCTTTTCATCGAATCCGATCCGACTAAAGTGGGAGAGACAGACACCCGCTAGCCACCTTATGCAACTAGTGCATGTCAGTCGGTGGAACCAGTCTCACGTAAGAGTACGTGTAAGGTCGGTCCGGGCCGCTTCATCCCACAATGCCACCGAATCAAGATTGGACTAGTAACGGTAAGCATATTGAACAAAATCAACGCCCACAACTACTTTGTGTTCTACTCGTGCATAGAAACTATGCATAAACCTAGCTCATGATGCCACTGTTGGGAAACGTAGCATAAATTCAAAATTTTCCTACGTGTCACCAAGATCTATCTATGGAGTCATCTAGCAACGAGGGAGGAGTGGATCTACATACCCTTGTAGATCGCGCGCGGAAGCGTTCAAGAGAACGGGGTTGATGGAGTCGTACTCGTCGTGATCCAAATCACCGATGATCCTAGCGCCGAACGGACGGCACCTCCGCGTTCAACACACGTACGGAGCAGTGACGTCTCCTCCTTCTTGATCCAGCAAGGGGGGAGGAGAGGTTGATGGAGATCTAGCAGCACGACGGCGTGGTGATGGAAGTAGCGGGATTCCAACAAGGCTTCGCCAAGCGCTGCGGGAGGAGGGAGATGTGTCATGGGAGGGAGAGGGAGGCGCCAGGGCTTAGGTGCGGCTGCCCTCCCTTCCCCCCACTATTTATAGGGCCAAGGGAGGGGGGCGCAGCCTTGGCCCTTCCTCCAAGGAAGGGTGCGGCCAGGGAGGAGTCCATCCTCCCCAAGGCACCTAGGAGGTGCTTTCCCCCTTTAGGACTCTTTCTTTCCCTTATCTCTTGGTGCATGGGTCTCTTGGGGCTGGTGCCCTTGGCCCATATAGGCCAAGGCGCACACCCCTACAGCCAATGTGCCCCCCCGGGGCAGGTGGACCCCCTTGGTGGACCCCCGGACCCCTTTCGGCACTCCCGGTACAATACCGATAATGCGCGAAACTTTTTCGGCGACCAAAACAAGACTTCCCATATATAAATCTTTACCTCCGGACCATTCCGGAACTCCTCGTGACGTCCGGGATCTCATCCGGGACTCCGAACAACTTTCGGGTTACCGCATACTAATATCTCTATAACCCTAGCGTCACCGAACCTTAAGTGTGTAGACCCTACGGGTTCGGGAGACATGCAAACATGACCGAGATGACTCTCCGGTTAATAACCAACAGCGGGATCTGGATACCCATGTTGGCTCCCACATGTTCCACGATGATCTCATCGGATGAACCACGATGTCAAGGACTTAATCAATCCCGTATACAATTCCCTTTGTCTAGCGGTACGATACTTGCCCGAGATTCGATCGTCGGTATCCCGATACCTTGTTCAATCTCGTTCGACAAGTCTCTTTACTCATTTCGTAACACATCATCCTGTGATCAACTCCTTGATCACATTGTGCACATTATGATGATGTCCTACCGAGTGGGCCCAGAGATACCTCTCCGTTTACACGGAGTGACAAATCCCAGTCTCGATTCGTGCCAACCCAACAGACACTTTCGGAGATACCTGTAGTGTACCTTTATAGCCACCCAGTTACATTGTGACGTTTGGCACACCCAAAGCACTCCTACGGTATCCGGGAGTTGCACAATCTCATGGTCTAAGGAAATGATACTTGACATTAGAAAAGCTTTAGCATACGAACTACATGATCTTGTGCTAGGCTTAGGATTGGGTCTTTGTCCATCACATCATTCTCCTAATGATGTGATCCCGTTATCAATGACATCCAATGTCCATGGTCAGGAAACCGTAACCATCTATTGATCAACGAGCTAGTCAAGTAGAGGCTTACTAGGGACATGGTGTTGTCTATGTATCCACACATGTATCTGAGTTTCCTATCAATACAATTCTAGCATGGATAATAAACGATTATCATGAACAAGGAAATATAATAATAACTAATTTATTATTGCCTCTAGGGCATATTTCCAACAAACACCACAGCGTAATGGTGTGTCCGAACGTCGTAATCGTACTTTACTAGATATGGTGCGATCTATGATGTCTCTTACTGATTTACCGCTATCGTTTTGGGGTTATGCTTTAGAGACGTCCACATTCACGTTAAATAGGGCACCATCGAAATCCGTTGAGACGACGCCTTATGAACTATGGTTTGGCAAGAAACCAAAGTTGTCGTTTCTTAAAGTTTGGGGCTGCGATGCTTATGTGAAAAAACTTCAACCTGATAAGCTCGAACCCAAATCGGAGAAATGTGTCTTCATAGGATACCCAAAGGAGACTGTTGGGTACACCTTCTATCACAGATCCGAAGGCAAGACATTCGTTGCTAAGAATGGATCCTTTCTAGAGAAGGAGTTTCTCTCGAAAGAAGTGAGTGGGAGGAAAGTAGAACTTGATGAGGTAACTGTACCTGCTCCCTTATTGGAAAGTAGTTCATCACAGAAACCGGTTTCTGCGATACCTACACCAATTAGTGAGGAATTTAATGATGATGATCATGAAATTTCAGATCAAGTTACTACTGAGCCTCGTAGATCATCCAGAGTAAGATCCGCACCAGAGTGGTACGGTAATCCTATTCTGGAAGTCATGCTACTAGATCATGATGAACCTACGAACTATGAAGAAGCGATGGTGAGCCCAGATTCCGCAAAATGGCTTGAAGCCATGAAATCTGAGATGGGATCCATGTATGAGAACAAAGTATGGACTTTGGTTGACTTGCCCGATGATCGGCAAGCAATTGAGAATAAATGGATCTTCAAGAAGAAGACTGACGCTGACGGTAATATTACTGTCTACAAAGCTCGACTTGTCGCAAAAGGGTTTCGGCAAGTTCAAGGGGTTGACTACGATGAGACCTTCTCACCCGTAGCGATGCTTAAGTCTGTCCGAATCATGTTAGCAATTGCCGCATTTTATGATTATGAAATTTGGCAGATGGATGTCAAAACTGCATTCCTGAATGGATTTCTGGAAGAAGAGTTGTATATGATGCAACCGGAAGGTTTTGTCCATCCAAAGGGAGCTAATAAAGTGTGCAAGCTCCAGCGATCCATTTATGGACTGGTGCAAGTCTCTCGGAGTTGGAATAAACACTTTGATAGTGTGATCAAAGCATTTGGTTTTATACAGACTTTCGGAGAAGCCTGTATTTACAAGAAAGTGAGTGGGAGCTCTGTAGCATTTCTGATATTATATGTGGATGACATATTACTGATCGGAAATAATATAGAATTTCTGGATAGCATAAAGGGATACTTGAATAAGAGTTTTTCAATGAAAGACCTCGGTGAAGCTGCTTACATATTAGGCATAAAGATCTATAGAGATAGATCAAGACGCTTAATTGGACTTTCACAAAGCACATACCTTGACAAGATTTTGAAGAAGTTCAAAATGGATCAAGCAAAGAAAGGGTTCTTGCCTGTGTTACAAGGTGTGAAGTTGAGTCAGACTCAATGCCCGACCACTGCAGAAGATAGAGAGAAAATGAAAGATGTTCCCTATGCTTCAGCCATAGGCTCTATCATGTATGCAATGCTGTGTACCAGACCTGATGTGTGCCTTGCTATAAGTTTAGCAGGGAGGTACCAAAGTAATCCAGGAGAGGATCACTAGACAGCGGTCAAGAACATCCTGAAGTACCTGAAAAGGACTAAGGATATGTTTCTCGTATATGCGGGTGACAAAGAGCTCATCGTAAACGGTTACATTGATGCAAGCTTTGACACTGATCCGGACGATTCTAAATCGCAAACCGGATACGTGTTTACATTAAACGGTGGAGCTTCAGTTGGTGTAGTTCTAAACAAAGCGTTGTGGCGGGATCTACATGTGAAGCGGAGTACATAGCTGCTTCGGAAGCAGCAAACGAAGGAGTCTGGATGAAGGAGTTCATATCTGATCTAGGTGTCATACCTAGTGCATCGGGTCCAATGAAAATCTTTTGTGACAATACTGGTGCAATTGCCTTGGCAAAGGAATCCAGGTTTCACAAAAGAACCAAGCACATCAAAAGACGCTTCAATTCCATCCGGGATCTAGTCCAGGTGGGAGACATAGAGATTTGCAAGATACATGCGGAGCTGAATGTAGCAGACCCGTTGACTAAGCCTCTTCCACGGGCAAAACATGATCAGCACCAAAGCTCCATGGGTGTTAGAATCATTACTGTGTAATCTAGATTATTGACTCTAGTGCAAGTGGGAGACTGAAGGAAATATGCCCTAGAGGCAATAATAAAGTTATTATTTATTTCCTTATATCATGATAAAAGTTTATTATTCATGCTAGAATTGTATTAACCGGAAACATAATACATGTGTGAATACATAGACAAACAGAGTGTCACTAGTATGCCTCTACTTGACTAGCTCGTTAATCAAAGATGGTTATGTTTCCTAACCATGGACAAAGAGTTGTTATTTGATTAACGGGATCACATCATTAGTTGAATGATCTGATTGACATGACCCATTCCATTAGCTTAGCACCCGATCGTTTAGTATGTTGCTATTGCTTTCTTCATGACTTATACATGTTCCTATGACTATGAGATTATGTAACTCCCGTGTGCCGGAGGAACACTTTGTGTGCAACCAAACGTCACAACGTAACTGGGTGATTATAAAGGTGCTCTACAGGTGTCTCCAAAGGTACATGTTGGGTTGACGTATTTCGAGATTAGGATTTGTCACTCCGATCGTCGGAGAGGTATCTCTGGGCCCTCTCGGTAATGCACATCACTTAAGCCTTGCAAGCATTGCAACTAATGAGTTAGTTGCGAGATGATGTATTACAGAACGAGTAAAGAGACTTGCCGGTAACGAGATTGATCTAGGTATTGGATACCGACGATCGAATCTCGGGCAAGTAACATACCGATGACAAAGGGAACAACGTATGTTGTTATGCGGTCTGACCGATAAAGATCTTCGTAGAATATGTAGGAGCCAATATGGGCATCCAGGTCCCGCTATTGTTTATTGACCGGAGACGTGTCTCGGTCATGTCTACATTGTTCTCGAACCGTAGGGTCCGCACGCTTAAAGTTACGATGACAGTTTCATTATGAGTTTATGTATTTTGATGTACCGAAGGTTGTTCGGAGTCCCGGATATGATCACGGACATAACGAGGAGTCTCGAAATGGTCGAGACATAAAGATTGATATATTGGACGGCTATATTCGCACACCGGAAGTGTTCCGGGAAAGTTTCGGATAAAACCGGAGAACCGGGGGGTTACCGGAACCCCCCGGGGGGTTAATGGGCCTCATGGGCCTAAAATGGAGAAGAGGAAAGGCAGCCAGGGCAGGCCGCGCGCCCCCTCTCCCCCTAGTCCGAATTGGACAAGGAGGGAGGGGCGGCGCCCCCCTTTCCTTCCTCTCCTCTCTCCCTTCCTTCCCCCTCTCCTACTTGGACAAGGAAAGGGAGGGGAGTCCTACTCCCGGTAGGAGTAGGACTCCTCCTGCGCGCCTCCTACTAGGGCCGGCCGCACCCCCCTTGGCTCCTTTATATACGGGGGCAAGGGGGCACCCTAGACACACAAGTTGATCTTCGTGATCGTTCCTTAGCCGTGTGCGGTGCCCCCCTCCACGATATTACACATCGATCATATTGTAGCGGTGCTTAGGCGAAGCCCTGCGATGGTTAAACATCAAGATCGGCACCACGCCGTCGTGCTGACGAAACTCCTCCCCGAAGCTTTGCTGGATCGGAGCCCGGGGTGCGTCATCGAGCTGTACGTGTGTCAAGAACTCGGAGGTGCCGGAGTAACGGTGCTTGGATCGGTTGGACCGGGAAGACGTACGACTACTTCCTCTACGTTGCGTCAACGCTTCCGCTTCGGTCTACGAGGGTACGTAGACAACACTCTCCCCTCTCGTTGCTATGCATCACCATGATCTTGCGTGTGCGTAGGAATTTTTTTGAAATTACTACGTTCCCCAACACTGCGCTGCTTCTACGATCTTCCCCATCCCAACTTGCGGCGTGCACCGCAGGCCGGGACAGTAGGCCTCCGAAACCGCACCTTTTGAGTCCTGTACGGGAGAAGGGTGATAAGGTTTTTGGGGAGCGCTTAGCGCGACTACTGACTTCTTCGTCACGGACGCCCCGGACTCCGACGACTACTTCCCCGACGACGACTTCTTCCCCGACGTCAACAACCAGCTCGACGACATGGCTGGCGAGGACACCGACCCCAAGACCGGTGCATCTGCTCCCGTTCCGTACGTTCCGTACGTTCTCATACTCTTTCTGTTAGAGGTTCTGTCACAACTTCTTGCTCTAGTGTCTGTTCTAGATGTGTTCGGTTCTAGTTCATATATACGGATGCTATTTACCTTCTCTCTGTTGTATTGCATGACTTGTTTTATCACTGCTATATTAGTCATGCTTTATCTAGTATTTCTATCAATAAAATCATTCGGTAAATTACTCATATTTCCAACAGTTGATGCATGGGTCTGGGTGAAAGGCTTTCCACTACATAGGAGGACCGACACCTTTGGCAAAGACGTAGGTAATTGGCTAGGGAAGGTGATCAAAGTGGATGCGGAAGAACATGGTACAACTAAGGGGAAGCAATTGTTGGTTCGAGTAGAATTTCTAGGCTTGAGCCAAGGTACAACTAAGGGGAAGCAATTGTTGGTTCGAGTAGGATTTTCTAGGCTTGAGCCAATGGTTAGGGGTTTCATTTTGTGCTCTTCACCGGAAGATGTGTTACATAGTTCTAATATGAGAAGATCCCCCACTTTGCTTTGACTGTGGGAGATTAATTCATGTTGATGGACGATGTGAGCCACCAGAATACATGTTGCCGCGTTGGGTAAGTCGGGGCGGATACCAATTTATTAGGGTCTTGGTCGGTTGCATTGGCCATCGCCGTCTTGGTCTCCTATTTCTCGTCCTGGAGTTTTGAATGCCTTCGAGCTCTCATTGTAACGAAACTTGGGGTGACATGTTTAGGGTATTTGGTGGCCTAGACATGGACCCTTCTGATCATACCAATATGTGCTTTCATGGCGCAAACATCAGAGGCACGACGTTGCTAAGTGAGGATTCCACTTCCTCTTGAGTAATAATTTCATTATTCTACACCCCTACTAAATCCTATATAAAATGTAGTAATTTTTAGTATAACAAGTAGTAATTTCATAATATTTTTCATTATCGAAGCCACTGCTTTTTAAAATTTGCAATTCTTTATACACTATTTTACATAATTTTGTACACTTATTAGTGGATTTCACAATCTATTTTACATTTTTTGGTCATTTCACTACCTTTTTCACAACAAATTATCGAATAAGTTTAATGCATTACATTTTAACAACCATAACCATAAACGCTTTATTATCACAAAATTCCCACGAGATTGCTAAATTATTGTTACTAAAGAAAACTAATATCTTTTCATAAAAACAAAAATTAATAACCTTTTATATGTATACTTTTATAGAGAACAAATAAACATGAAGCATCAAGCAAAGAGCTCGAGACTACTAGAAATTATCCACCTTCCATTGGATGGATGACCCACGACTGGAAGGGCAAAGGGCCGACGTGGAAGTGGTGAAGCTTGGCCCTCTCCGCGTTTATATAATTTAGCTCCTACTATCGTTAGAATTTGTCGGGCAGTTGAACTTTGTGAATTATGAATTATGCTCGTTTGGTGTGTTTTATGTGAATTATTCTCGTTTGCTATCGGGTTATAGGTCAGCTTCCTGTTAATTTTGGTCATTTGGTGATCTATGTAGTGCGTTGCATGATTTTGTATGAATATAGGGTGCCATATATGAAATATGCAGGTGTGGATGCACCGATTTGATGACTCTCTAGTAACTGTCCACGGATGCGCCCGAGCTTATAGGGTGCTGGATTTGGAAGTCCGGCTGCGGATGTTCTCACAGATTCTCACGAGGATAGAATATGTGTTTTTTTTCTAGGGATAAAGGTATGTACGTGATGTCCTGATTTATTTTTTGTTGAATCCCGTACATTTGATTTCTTTTTTTCCCCGAGAAAGCGTACAAAGAAGGTGCACGGGACTAGCAAAAATCCAGTGGCCCACTTGAACGAAAATATCTTGACCCCTGCACGCAGCCGGTTTCCTTCTCCGAGCCGCCCTCGTCCGTCCGTCCTCCTCTCCCCTCCCTCCGTCCGCTCTATATAACGCCACGCCCCACCTTCCTCCCAAGCCACGCAACACAATCCTCGGATCAATTCCGACTTCTCCATCCGCCGCCCGCCGGAAGAAAGAAAGCATCTTTGCTTCTCGCCGCCGCCGGTGAGGGAGGGAGGGAGGAAAGAAGGAAGGAAGCAGGGGATCCGACTCGGTGTTGCCGGTTTGGAGCCAGTGTAATGAGCTGCCTCACGTTCCGCCGCTCCGCCGCCGACGCAAGCCGCCTCCAGGACGGCCTCCTCGTCTTCATGTTCTTCATCTCGATTCCCATACGTAGTCTGAATAATAGTCGTACTCGTAGTAATTCCAGTATTATTAGTAGTAGCACCAGCAATCTTCTCTTGTAAACAAACGTACGCCGCTCGTGCTCGCGGTTGCGTTCGCGCGGACGGAGGGGCCTTCTCCTGCCGCTGCTCCGTCTGAATCTTCGTCTTCTTCTTCTCGTCGGGCGACGGTCGCGCCGGCGGCCATGGATCCCAACAGCTTCAAAACCGGAGGTACGGCGATTGTTCTGTCCCGTAATTTCGTCGTTCTCTGCCAGATCTTGCGTAAAGGGGCGATTTTCGGTGATGGGTAGGGGGTCGGAACAGGATTTTTGGATCTAATCGCTCAATTGCGATCATAATTGAGTACAAGATTTCAATTTTGGTGCCAAGTTCATCATAGATTTCGTCCCTGATTTGATTCCCGCTCTGATCAGGAACAATTCCGGCCGTTACTGATTCCTGTGCATTGATGTGTTCCAGGCCTTCTGCTTCCAACCATCGAGAGGCGGTGCGCTTCGCCTCCATCTGTCATCGTGATCGGGGGCGGAATCTCAGGGATCGCCGCGGCTCGTGTCCTCTCCAATTCCTCTTTTGAGGTACCGATAAATTTCTGATCTATTCATCTCTGTCTCCTCCAATTTGATGAATCCGTAGAGTGTTTGTGTTAACTGGTGCCTCTGCTTCCTGAGCAGGTGACTGTCCTTGAGTCGAGAGATCGAATTGGTGGCCGTGTCCACACGGATTACTCCTTTGGATGCCCCATTGACATGGGAGCCTCATGGTCAGTTTCGCCTAAATTTATTGATTGGAACAATCCTTGGTAGATTTTATCTGTATAATCTTTGCTAACTTCGCCCTGGTGTTGCTGATTTTTTTTCAGGTTGCACGGTGTCAGTAATGAGAATTCTTTAGCACCACTGATAGGCCATCTTGGGCTGAGATTATATCACACCAGTGGTGACAACTCTGTTCTGTATGACCATGATTTGGAAAGGTGATTTCAGCACTCGAACATACATTTTCCTTTGGTATAATCAATATACTTGTATTAATTTTTTCATGTTCTTATATCTCACTCTGTTAATTGGTTCCTTTGCAGCTGTTCGCTCTTTGATAAGAACGGCCTTGCAGTCCCAATGGAGACAGCTGCTAAAGTTGGCGTGATATTTGAGAAAATTCTCAAGGAGACGGTGAAACTCCGTGACGAGCAGGAACACGACATGCCCCTTGAGCAGGCAATCTCAATGGTTCTTGAGAGACACCCTGATCTCAAGTATGTATAAGATCTTGTATCATGCTTATTTGCCATGATTTATTCAAGACACAGTTTATAAATTGGATTGTTGTTGCAAAAGAGCTTGACTGATATTGTTGTGAATTTATAGGCTAGAAGGGCTAGATGATCGAATCCTTCAATGGTGCGTCTGCCGGCTGGAGGCATGGTTTGCTGCAGATGCAGATGAAATATCTCTGAAAAACTGGGATCAGGAACATGTTCTCACTGGTGGCCATGGTCTGATGGTTGATGGATACTTACCTGTAATTCAGGCTCTCGCTCAAGGTCTTGACATCCGTCTGAATCAGAGGTGTGTATTATTCTTTTCTTTCCCAACATACATATGCCGCACACTAAATAATTTCAGCATGTCTATCACACATCTTTTATACTGTCATGATGGTGCCCAAGTACATTTGGAATTTAAGTTAAACATGTTATCTGAGTGAAATCATCAGTTTGAAACTTCCATGTGTTCTGCCTCAGAGTTAAATCATCATTTTCTTTGAAGTACTCCTGCTAATCGCAGTTGGTAGATACATTTACTTACCTTTGTTACTGCTATATATTTATTCAGAGTAAAGAAAATTGCACGCCAGCAGAAGGGAGTGACAGTCACCATCGAGGATGGCACACAATACTCGGCCGACGCCTGCATAATCACTGTGCCGCTCGGTGTGCTGAAGGCGAACATAATCAAGTTCGAGCCCAAGCTGCCATCCTGGAAGAGCTCCGCCATCGCCGACCTTGGTGTCGGCATTGAAAACAAGGTTGCCATGCACTTCGACAAAGCCTTCTGGCCGAATGTGCAGGTGCTGGGCATGGTCGGCCCGACGCCCAAGACGTGCGGCTACTTCCTGAACCTCCACAAGGCCACCGGCCACCCAGTGCTTGTCTTCATGGCAGCCGGTCGGTTCGCCCAGGATGTGGAGAAGCTCTCGGACAAGGAGGCTGTGGAACTCGTCATGTGTCACCTGAGGAAGATGATACCCGACGCAACTGAACCCGTATGTTCTTGTCACCACTCTCTGTGACTTCTGAATTCTGACCATGGCGATTGTGAACTGATGATCGATGTTGGATTTTGCAGAACAAGTACCTGGTGTCGCGGTGGGGGTCAGACCCGAACTCGCTGGGGTCCTACTCGTGCGACCTGGTGGGGAAGCCGTCGGACGTGTGCGAGAGATTCTCGGCGCCGGTGGAGAGCGTGCTGTACTTCGCCGGAGAGGCGGCCAGCGCGGAGCACTCTGGTGCGGTGCACGGCGCCTACTCATCTGGGATGGAAGCTGCAGAGGAATGCCGGAGGAGGTTGCTGATGAGTAAGGGCGTTCCAGACCTCGTCCAGGTCGCTGGCGCCGCCTGCGAGGAGATGGCCGACGTCGTCGCCCCTCTCCAGATTTGCCGCACCTAGAGATGATTCTTCTTCGATACAGCTGCGTTCTGCCATGCCCGATTGGTTTGATGATTGACAGAAGCCGATCAATGTGCAGTCGATCAGTCCGAGTCGGCAGAACGCAAGATTGAATTCAGATTATTTTTGACATTTTCTATTTCTCGTGTTGCTTGGAATCAAGAAACCTTGTAGGGATGCCCGAGCTGCTGTGCACTCTGGACACTAGATTTATAGTGTTACCTATTGTTATGCTCGTCATCAATCAATAAATATAATACAGTTGATATTTGGGGATTAATGAATCTTGTGGTGGTTCTTTCATTACAACATGAATAGCAGGCACGCATTTCTGGTTCTGGTCGGCATGAATAACTTTGATTTGCAACTGGTACATATTCATTTTAGCCATCGTTGTTCATCTTCGTGTCATATTCCTCTTTCCTAGCATGTTCAGAAAGCAGCATCATCAATTGTTCCATACAACATAAATTTCATATTCCAAATGGTTCATGCACCAAATTAAAGAGTAGAATAAAACAATAAGTAGTTCATATGCCAACTATGCCCCATGCCCGATAAAACATTGAACAATACAAAAACAGGGTACTCATCCATATTATATCAACCTAACACGATGAGTTGCAAATTGCAGTCCATCATTAGTTTTGTAGTTATTTATCCATTCAAGAGATGGCCAATGAACTCTGTTGATTTTCCAGATGTATAAGAATGGTTGAGAACAAATTCCGTTCTGCCATGCTTGAATCGAACAGTCCAACAACTGACAAAAGGAGTACCTTTTTGACAAAGAGTGAATTTTATTGGCTCAAGATGGACCATCGAGAGAATACAAACACAAAGAGCATAATCTGGTCTCTGCACAACTTGAATGCACACAACCAACACCAATGCACGCACACGAAAAACACGCCGGCAAATAGTAAATTCATATACGACCAAAACTATGCATGGACGAGGAAAAAAAACTTCAAAGCGATTAAATATGTGGTCGACAAACTGCAACAATGACCATATTCGCACCAACAATCGGATGACACCGCATGGACGACGCGATTCTTCAATATCAATGCCTTCAGAAAGGGAGCGACGCTTAAACGTCGTCGCCGCCGGATCCAACCACCAAAGGTCAGAATCAAGTTTTCACCTTAAAGATCCGGTCCAAGCATATCTGAGCAATGCTTTCAACAAGATAATGACATGAAAACATTGCCATTGGCAGGTAGAACCAACTCAGGCCAGACCTATGCTTTCACCTCAGAGCTCGAGTAGCACCACCATTGAAGTCACACATGCGATGCGAACGCTGCCGCTGCACAACCATCTCTCCGCATCAACTTGTCGTCCATAGTTTGCATTTCACTGCCAAAGTCAACCACTAGATTTGGAGAAAGAAACCCTCAGAAAGATCTTTGGATGGCCACAATAGTCTGTAGCGAGGCCATCGCAGTAGGCTAGAGTGGTTGCCACAATGACCATCACTGACGGCGGAGCGCACCATTGCCGACTACCACCTCGTCGGAGAGAGCTCTGTCCATGCCTGTCGGCGCAGGGCCCGACATGACCGAAACGCCCGCGTGCCAACACTAGATCAACAACGCACAACCTCCGGATCAGCGACATACCTCCCGACCGGAGCACAACGCTGCCAACCCCGCTAGACGCTGGCATCTCCTACGTGCCCATGACCATCGCTCCAGAGGAGCTCTGCAGGGTCACTGCTCGTTGCCCTCATTCATAGGGCCTTGTGTCGCCACCCTTCCATGGGGTGGATTTGCGCTCATCGGCGAGCTCCCAGTGATCCGCCGCAAGACGGCCACATCCCTCTTGGCTCTTGGGCACCTTCAGCCGCGATGGAGAATGCTCAAGCAGAAGCGGGCACGAGAAGGATTCTCCACCAGGAACCCCGGAGTATGTAGGCAGAGATTTAAGTAAACAAAGACGTAGAATCAAAATTATTTATATCTTTTGTTGTCTCGTGTTGCTTGGACAAAAAAGATTATATACTCTTTCATTCGTATTATTTGAAAAACATAGCACTTTAATACTCCCTATGTACCGAAATACCTGTGGTTGAGGAAAACCAGTAGTACAAGTTACCCCAACAACAAGTATTGAAATTCTTGTAAGATTCATTTGAACCAAAGAGGCCATGAGATCTGCCTTCTTTCCATCGATTAATCTTGGAGAATATACGTATATGTGTGCTTGAAAGTTGCCTCATTTCTTTCTTTATTTGTCCTCTTTGAACACGATTGCATGGATCTCGGCTGTGTGGTTTCGTTGCAGGTTGGTCGGTTGGTTGGCTGTTGGCCGCGTCGTATGCGCCGACCGCGACTGCAGCTTGCGACGGACGGACGGACGGACGGGTGGAAGAGAAGTGCACGCCAGCATGCGCGCGGTGACGTCGCCGCTCCGGCGTATCGAGGCCGACGGCGACGCGTCCGGCGCCACAGACCGTCCTACGTGCCGCGCGGAACCTACCGAGATATTCCCGGGAGAAATTTCTTTCCTATTTCGCCCACCGCCGCTCGGATCGGCGCGGGGCCCGCCACGTGTTAGGCGCCCCCGTCGTCGTCTCCGACTCGACTCGAACGCGAGGCAGCAGCAGCAGGGCGAGGAAAAAGGGCGACCGACGGAAAATATCTCCGGCTCGTTCGTCTCCACCAGGGGCCGGCGAGATGTCGTCCGCGATGTCCCGCGCGATCCGGGCGTGCGCGGCCGGGGCGTCGAGGAGGGGCCTGGCGTCCGTGGAGGCGATGGGGGCGGCCAAGGGGGCGCCGCCCGCGGCCGGGCGCGGGCGCGGCGGCCCGGGGCCCGTGGAGGACGGGGCGCGGGTGCAGTGGGTGTTCCTCGGCTGCCCCGGGGTCGGCAAGGGCACCTACGCTGGCCGCCTCTCGCGGCTGCTCGGCGTGCCCCACATCGCCACCGGCGACCTCGTCCGCGACGAGCTCGCCTCCTCAGGCCCGCTCGCCAAGCAGGTAGTATTCCAGTTCCTCGCGCTCAATCCTGCGTGGTGATTTTCGTACAAGAATTGATAGCTAGAGAGTAGAGATCCCCTCTGATGTTGACGAAAGGGAGCCTAAGGATAGTTTTACCTGCAAGTGTTCCCCTGCATCAGCTACCAAATCAGCAACAATCATGACCGCTCTTAGTGCAGAAAGAGGGCTTTAATTTGTATGAGAGTCCACAAATCCGACCACATGGCAGCGCAAATCCTGTATCATCGTCGCAACCCAGCTTGCCGCCATTATTTTTTGGTGATGCAATCCGTAGGCACATGATGCATCACATCCAGTTAGACGACGCCAGCAGTTTGTTTGGGGTGCAAAACTCCCGATGGAGAACATCCAATTGGTCACTACGAAACACAACAGCTGCACCATGCTATTAAGCACATGCTCAACACTTCAGCAGTCGGCACACCTGCAGCAGACTAATGATATATACTGACAAACTGTTTTCAATAAATAAGACTAACCTGTAGGTTGTGTACAGTTTCAGAATAACAATGTTAATTTTGATTCTAGTTAACAATATGGAACTTGATTCTAGTAAGGGAAGCCAAATCAGCATAACACCAACTAGTTCAACTCTGTTTTACCACTTCCACTTTGTTGATTGTCTTATGTCTGCTTTGTTTCCAGCTTTCGGAGATTGTGAATCATGGAAAACTGGTGTCTGATGAGATCATCATAAATCTGCTGTCAAAGCGCCTTGAGGAGGGAGGAGACAAGGGTGAATTAGGGTTCATACTTGATGGTTTTCCAAGAACTATAAGACAAGCGGTGAGCTAGTTATTTGACCTGGTTGTAATTATGCAAGACATATATAATTGCAACAAATGTGGAACTTCATTCTAGTAATAGTTTTGATGTACCATAGTTCATGTCTATGGTTGAGATCAACTGAGTCTTCAAACTTATCTGCAGTTTTTTGTTGATAAAAAAGAACTTATCCGCTCATATCGCGTGACAGTTCCCAAACTAAATTGTATAGTGTGGTTTGTTAGGAAATACTGGAGGGAGTCACAGATATTGATTTGGTGATCAATCTCAAACTTCGAGAAGAGGCTCTGCTTGCAAAATGCGTTGGTAGAAGGAAGTGCAGCCAGTGTGGAGGAAACTTCAATGTGGCCTCCATTGACATTGAGGGTGAGAATGGTGGGCCTCGAATGTATATGCCTCCACTACTACCTCCTCCACAGTGCGAATCGAAGTTAATTACCAGAGCAGATGATACTGAAGAGGTGGTAAAGGAGCGATTGCGTGTTTACCATGATTTGGTACGTAGCAGTGAACCTTAAATTTCATTTTTTGAGTTTTATTTGTGTTGTTATTTACTCCCTCCGTTCCTAAATATTTGTCTTTTTAGATATTTCAACAAGTGACCACATACGGAGCAAAATGAGATTTCAAACGGACTACCACATATGGATGTATATAGACATATTTTAGAGTGTAGATTCACTCATTTTGCTCCATATGTAGTCACTTGTTGAAATCTCTAAAACACAAATATTTAGGAACGGAGGGAGTAAAATTTATGAGATCATAACGATCAACTTGCACTAGTAGGGCGTATGAAGCTATGTTTGTTTAGGTACGAGATCAGTAGTGAATTTAGCAGTATAGAAAAGGGATGCTAGGTCGTTTATATTTCAACATGACCTTAAACTTGCATGTATGAAATACCGAGACATGTTGAGACATATTGAACTTTGTTATTTTCTGAGGTTTTTTATGATAATTATTTACTACTGTTTAGCCAATTGGCTCTGGAATTTATGTGTATTTGTTGTTCCAAATTCAGCAATGAGCACATTTCATCTTCCAAACTTGAAATTATATGATGCAACTCCTATGGTAATATTCCCCCTCACTGGTATAGGCTAGGAATATTTCCTCTATACATTTGATCATAGCTCTGTTCTCAGTGTATGACCCTGTTATGGGTGTTATCCTTTTTAAGCAAGCCGTCATCTTTGCAGTGTGAACCAGTGGAGGATTTCTACAGAGCACGGGGGAAACTCTTGGAGTTCGATTTACCAGGAGGAATCCCCGAATCATGGCCGAAGCTGCTCCAAGCTTTGAATATAGAAGAAGATCCTGATAACAATAGATCTGCAGCAGCATAATTTTGTGAGTGTCAGAAATGCGTATTATGTATTTGTAGCCTATGTCAAACATAGTTACCCGATAAGCATTACTGGCATCTCTAGAGAGTAGTTCATTCAGGGCCATTATTTGATCTGGCACTCAAGATTTGTATAGCTGATTGATCATCGATCGCTCAAGTTCGATGGGGTGTGCTAGTTGTATTCTTAAAGGTATAGCCTCTTATGTCTCAAAGGGCAGATGATAAATAACCTACGGTTGGCGGTTGAAGTCCGCTGATAAAGGTTGTTAAAACAAGCATGCTGCAAACATTCTTCTGAAAATATTATGCAAGCAGATGGTTTTTGTGATATGGCTGAGATTGAGACGCAATTGTTGAACTTTTTGGTTACCTTTTATGAGAATAGGTTTTGGTTATGTTGGTTCCAGACTTCAGTGAACCGCCCCTATTATTAGGGCTAATGTGTATTCTCTGTTATAAATTCAGCAAGGATTGCACTTCTTCATCTGCCAAACCTGAATGAAGCTGTGTCATGGAGATCATGTAGCAATCTCAGTATTATGGATTCAGAATATTTTTGTTTGACAGTTTGCTCTGTTGCTTAGTGTTGCATGCTGTCACGGAATTCAATTTTGCCGGGAGGAATGCCCGAATCGTGGCCAGAGCTATTGCAAGCTTTGATTGTATAGCCTGAACTGATAAAATAAGCCAAACATTTTAGAGACATGGGTTTGTGGTCTGCATGCACATGACATAAGCTTGTCCAAAGAAGCACACTGCAAGCGCCTCATCTGGAATCAAGCTCACTATGCGACTTGATGAATGTTGCTTACTCATACTATCAGGGGAAGAAAGATGAATAGTAAAACACATCCTCGTCCTCGCCAGCCTCGGCACCCAATACCTCCACGCGTTGCTTGCCTGCCATCACAAGTTTCATATCCCGTCATGGCTTAGAGTTTCGGTTCGGCTGGCGCACATCGGCAGCGACCCTCTGGCCTTGTTCAACCGTCAAAAGAATGGGCCGCGCTGCAGCTACGGGCATGGCAACCGCGACTTGGAGCTGTTATGGGCGCCCATCCTGGTGAGGATTGAGATCCGGTGCCTTGACTGAGCCTCCTACAAGCTTCAAGTCAGCGACCAGTGGAGCCGCCCCATCCTGACTTCTCTGTCCAAGGTTAGTGCAACGTCTAGCGTGGCTGTTTTCATTTTGTCACCTTCAGAAGGAATTTACCATGCTTGTCTCTTTACTTTTCCAATCGACCCGTACTGATATTGGTTGTTGTGTCGTACGGAAGGAAGGTTTTCACCAAAAATATGCCTAAAATGGCCAACGAGTACACTGTATTCTGAGTTGGACAGAGGGAGTAGTTAATTGCTGAAAACCAACACACATTTGCGAAAAACAACCTGGTTCCTAATTATTTACAAAAGCCACCGTGTATATGCTACACTTTTTGTAGAAAGCACTTATCGCTGGATTTATTGGGTTTTATCACTTTCTGCCAAGTAGCACCCGATTATAAGGAGCTAATTTGGCAAAGAAATTGCATACACACTCTTGTATCAATCAAAAAAGAAAAAGCAATCAACCCCCTCCCCCCTTGTGTGCACTACCTTCTCCCGCCTCGCTGTATTTGCCGGCGCAGGTCCTCATCATGAACGCCGGCTGTTGCGCACGCCCGCCGATGCCTGGCTCTGGTGTGCCCGAGGCGGCCCAGGTGGTGTTGGCGAGCACGGACGCGGTGGCGGAGGTGTTGCCGGCTGCCGCAGGGACGGCTATGGCACAGAGGCAGCGAAGGTCGGCGGTGGAGCTGGCCGGTACGCGAAGAGGGCGGTCACGCGGAGGTTGTAGTACATGGTGGCATTGCAGCTGGACTGCATCAGGTCGCGCATCGTCGGTCCCGGTGGCACGACCTCCCTCCTCCCACGAGCACGCGCCCCGACGATGAGAAGGATCACCTGACGGCTCCAGTGAAGCAGCCACCCTTCTCCCGCGCGGGCACATGCCCCGGAGAGGCGTCCTCCCTCCTCCCAGCGAGCATGCGCCCCTGGCTTCCGGCGAGGCGATGTCCCTCCTCCCTGTGAGCACGTGTCCTGAGCTCCGGTGAACACGCGCCTCGGCGAAGAGAAGGATCTCCCGACGGCTCCA
>NC_041382.1:759876058-759877376 GCF_002162155.2 Triticum dicoccoides
ACGCGCCCCGACGAAGAGAAGGATCGCCTGCCGGCTCTAGTGAGGCAGCCGCCCTTCTCCCGCGCGGGCACATGCCCCGGCGAGACGTCCTCCCTCCTCCCACGTGAGCGTGCGCCTTTGGCTTCCGGCAAGGCGATGTCCCTCCTCCCTGCGAGCACGTGCCCTGAGCTCCGGTGAGCACGCGCCCCGGCGAAGAGAAGGATCGCCTGACCGCTCCAGTGAGGCAGCCGCCCTCCCCCCGCGCGGGCACATGCCTCGGGGAGGCATCCTCCCTCCTGCCACGCGAGCACGCACCCCTAGCTTCCGGCGAGGCGATGTCCCTCCTCCTTGCGAGCACGCGCCCTGAGCTCTGATGAGCATGCGCCCCGGCAAAGAGAAGGATCGCCTGACGGCTCCAGTGAGGCAGCCGTCCTTCTCCCGCGCGGGCACATGCCCCGGCGAGGCGTTTTCCCTCCTCCCACGCGAGCACGTGCCCTTGGCTTCCGGCTAGCCTATGTCCCTCCTCCCTGCGAGCACGCGCCCTGAGCTTCGGTGAGCACGCCCTGCAACAAGCCGCGGTACAGCCCGCACACGCCGGTCACGTCCTCTGTCGTGGTTGTAGCCGTCTCGGCCGCCAACGAGGACGCCGCCGTGCCGGACCCATGACTGGGACAGGACGCGGCATCCTGGCGGCCTCGGTCAACTCGCGGTAGTTCTGCATGGGGGGTTGATTGCTTATTTTTGTTGTGATGGGAGATTGCCTTTTTTTAATTCAAGGGTGGGTATGCTAATTGTTTTGCCAAGTCATCTCGGCCCTACTTGTCAGAAATGCCTTCAAACGCTCCAAAGCAAGCAATCAGTGGCTCTTGCAAAACGTTTACCAAATACGTGATGACTTTTACAAATAATTAGGGATCATATAGTTTTCCGCAAACGACGCCTCAAATATGGCAGCTTTCTATTTTGAAGTCGGTAGATGCCGAAGTCTGAGATTTAGGCCGGTTGTGTTAGGGCATCTTCATTGCATAGATGCTTGGATAGACGCTTATGGATAAAAAATAAAAGGATTATTCTCTGGCGCTCGTGTAAGAGTCTTGACCTACAACGCTGAGATGCTTCGAGACGCTAGTTCACCTAGGCAAAACCAGCTACTCGTGAGCTGTAGGCGCCCGCTGCCAAGTCTAGCATCGGTGCCTTGGAGGCGCCAGGATTTTTTCTCTGCAGAGACGAAACGGCTAGGATTTTGGTCCCTAGCGCCCATGATAAGCACCGCGTTGTGCATGCCCTTAAGGGATAATTTCTTAAATTGCACCTCCCTTATACGGACTTAACCCCCCCC
>NC_041382.1:759877637-759929568 GCF_002162155.2 Triticum dicoccoides
ATCACCACCACCACACACACCGAATCTGATCACAATAAAGGCTACAACAATAGTTTCACCTCTAACATGACCCGATGTTCCAAGCACCATCATGCAGGTAGATCTTTCAAAATCTACACCGGCCAGTACTCCGCGCAAGTCCACTGTGGCGTCCACTGGAGGAGGCTGCACGCCTCTCCCAACACCACTCGCAACCATGCACCAAACAAAGCACATACAACCTGTTGTGACGGAATCGACAGAGCTTTGACGTAGAGAGAATACGAGACTAGAGATTCTCGTCGTACATTGATGATGGTGAGATATAGTGTTAGACGCTTCGCAATTCAAGGGTTCAATGATGGTGATGGCGGATTCAATGCGCTGGTGCTTAGAGGCATGTGCATGCAGACTTTCAGAAAAGGTCAGGCCGGCTCTGATAAAGGGGGCACGATAATGGCGCATCACTGGCATGTTCCGGCGGCGGTGGTGGTCGCTCGGTGCTTCAGGACTTTGATATAATATTTATTATGTTTGAGACAACTTTGTAATTCTGATAAACTTTTAAAATAGTTTTGGGTCCCTTTTGCCAAACAAAATAGATGCAAATTAGCAATCAAACTTTTATTAGGGATCTGTTAGAATCATCGTCTTGCTTGATTTTTTAAGAGTTCACTTTTTTTTATTTGAAGAATTAAGTTTTGAGAGTGGTTTTATAGGAGTTAAAGTTTCATATTCACTATGTAGTTAGGGCATCTGCAACGCCGACTCGCAAACGTCCCGCATGCACGGGCCACGTTGTCCGAACAAGGAAAGCCATCCAACGAGGTCATGCATCGGTCCACGGTACGGTCCAGACACGTTTTCTTCCGCAAACAAGAGACAAACGTGGGGGGCTTTGCAGGAGTCCGGAGCACTCTCACGCCCGCTTCTGACCACCCTGACCCACCAAAAACGCCGCACCCACCCAATGCTTTCCTTCCAGTGCGCGCGTCGCTTACCGCGCCGCATTCATGTCGGTCCAGAGCATGCAGCGACCGGCATTGATGCCGTGATGTGACAGGAGTGAGGAAGGGCGCCGCTGACTGAACCGACCTCTCGGGAGCAGCCACTTCAATGCAGATGCAGGTTCCCGAGGAATCGATCCTTCGCAGAGCCTAGACGCGGCTATATAAACCGCGCTCCGACGCCGACCACATTGCATCCTTCTCCTCCTCCTTCCCTCTCCCCGACCATCTCCCTCCACATCGCCGGCAATGGGCAAGTCCTGGGCGTCGGCGCCTGCAGGCGGTTTTGGGATGGGCTCTGGCAGATCGTGGCGACGCCGCCCTCTCCGGGGCCGTCGTCCTTATCGGCAGGCGTCTACTCTAGGAAGGCGGAGATCGTCATGTCCTTCGGCGACGAGGAGGGCCGGTAGCTGCCGTCGTAGCAGCATGCCTCGGTGGTGGCAGGTGCCACCACCGACGCAGAGTACGAGGAGCAGATGGAGCTGATGCTCCGTCGCTCCGTGCTCCACCTCAACGACCCGGCTCCGCCACCGGGACGCTCCTCCCCATGAAGCCGGAGCCGGCATCCCCTCCGTGCTCTCTGCTGCGCAACCGCGGGGTCTAAATCGGACGCCGCATGAAGGAAGAATGCATCTCGCCGTCGTCAATGCGCGTGAAGGACGAGCGGCTCTCTCCGTCACCCTGGCGCGTGAAGGAGGAGCAGCTTTCTCCGCCCGGGTGCGTCATGGAGGCACCACTCGCCGCTGCCCATGCCCAATGCGATCGCGAAAGTACGCGGCCACCTTCGGCACTATCTCAGCGGCGGCGGCAGCTCTTCGTCGTCCTGGAGCGCCATAACGTTGCAGGAGTACGACGATAGGGATTAGGGAGCGGCGCCGGCGGGACAGGTGCAACGCAGCGCGCTGGTCGAAGTTCACTGACTCCGACGTCCCGCCGCCACACATCGCGGCGGACCCGGAGCTTGCATATGCATGGGCTTTGGACCGCTCGGTGACGACGGCGGAGACAAGCAAGCGCCGCCTCCGCCGCCTCGACGGGGAGATGGCCAAGTACAGCAAGCTGTGGTCTCGTGCCGAGAGCGCCGCTGTCAATGCCGCCTCCTCCAAGGCCCGTCGGCCTCTCCCCCCGCCCATGTTGTCGGTGGCCGCGGCCACCCCGCGCGCGCACTACGCAAGAGGAGGCGCGGAGGATCATCCGCGAGCGTCGGACGGCTGTCGGGAAGCCCTGCCGCGCCGCCGCCACCTTCTGCCGCCTGAAGCCCGACGATGGCGGAGGAGCCGCCAGCCAGCCCGGCATGGCGTACGAGGTCGCCGTCAAGTATAGGGTAGTTTAGGGTTGTAGTTTAAGATTTTTAGTTCACCGGACGAAATATCGTCGGAATTTATGCACAAATTATCTTATTGCAAGTGAAATCCGGTGTATTTATATAAAATACCATGTCCCGGTTTGCATGAATTTTATCCGATTGGTTCAAACTCTTGTCGAAAAATATGTGTCCCGGTTTGCATCTTATTCATTACCCTGACAGGTCGCAGTTGCACTGTACTTCCTCCGTAAACTAATATAAGAGTGTTTAGATCACTACTTTAGTAATCTAAACGTTCTTATATTAGTTTACAGAGGAAGTACGTGTTTTACAAGTCATGGTCATCAGATAACAAAAGGCTATTGGCTGCAACAGTTTTGCTTTTCCTCCTGGTGATCGTCAGACTCTTCCGGAAGGCCCAAAATCTTAAGAGCAGTAGCTTCAATGACCTACGAAAGGGTAAAAAGGGAAAAGAAAACTGGTCCGAGGTCGGCCGGGGCTTCCGCATCCGGATAGAAAAAGAGACCGCGGTAGAAAAGATGGGAGACTCCCAAGTAGGAAATGCAATAGAAGTCGTGCTGGGTTGTGGTGATTCGCCGTATCGAGAAGCAGAGATCCGAAGCCTACTGTGACATCTGTTTTTGGACTTTTCAAGTCCCAGTGATGTTCGTCTTGCAATCGCCAGGAAATTCTGGTCGCTTGAGAGGGAATCAGCTTATCAAGCAATAGAAGACGCGCTGTCTGTTATGTTCAGTTTTCTCTACACCCAAGATCAGAGCTCGCCCTACATTGCTTTCAAGAATGCTCCGCCGGTGCACAACAGTACTAGCCTATGCAATTGTAATCACAACCATCTGCCTGGTACACACAAGTAGCCACAAAGGAGCTTATAGCGGTGAAGATACCTGGGTTACACTGGTGCTCTTGTACGGCACTCTTGTGCTGGAGTTGATTTACTTGGGCGTACGGACAGCTTTCGTGGACAGGTTCTCTGGCAGAATTGACCAACATAGTCTTGCTGGATCATTGATGTATAACATAAGGCACTCCAGGACGCAAAAAAATTAATACTACATGTTTTACTATCTTTCTCCGAGTTCTTTAAGAAACGGAGATCGTTCGGGACAGGCAAAGACAGCAGAATGCTTCAATGTCACTCTCGCAAATGCTAGTCCCAATCGCAGTCACCGGTTCCGTCTGGACCCGCAGCGAAAATCCCCGTATGAAGCCTCCTATCATCCTATGCCAAGCAGGGACACTTACTTACAACTAGTTGCCGATGTACCTCAATACTTGTGCACCACCGTGCTTCTCGAGTGACGGCTGCACCCTGGGAGGGGTGTTCTAAGTTCTAACAGCTACGGAGGCTGCTGGCTGTGATAGATCATAGTAGAAACTCGAATCAGAGGCCGGAACCGTCATCGATGGCTCGAAGCAGGTAAGGCTGAATGGTGTCCATCTTTTTTAGGGCTGGTGGGCCACGACTACACTTACACTGGTGTACGGCACTCTTGTGCTGGATAGCGTTTACAGTCCGGTAAGTTCTTTTTTCTGGGGCAAGTTTTCTGGCAGAATCCTTGTTATGACCCGACAGGTCTATGGCCGCAGGGGGCTCACTGGACAGACTTAAGGCTCAAGTTATCTTAGTTTATTTTCAGATTATGGTTATATGTACAAGTAGCAATAAGACTATTTTATTGCCCGGCTTCCAAAGAAGCCGGAACCCTAAAACCCTAGCCCTCTCTCCTGCGCTGCCGCCGCCAGCTGCAAGGACGGCGCCTCGCCGCCGGCCGCCGCGTTCTAGCCCACGCACAGCTCCCTCTTTTCTCTACCACCTACGACCCAGAGGAGCCCGAACCCTAACTCCTAACACCTTGGTATCAGCCAGCTCTGGTTCGACCATGTCATCCTCACCACCATCGCCGTCGCTGCCCGTGACCACCACCGCCGCGTCAGCACCCCTCGCCACGGGGTCGCTGGTCCTCCCGTCCGCGCCGCTGGACCTCATCCCCGGCGCGTCAACCGGCCATCCGCCGGCCCCCATCACCGCTACGCCGCCGTCGCCATCAACCCTACCGGCCCACTACACCCCGGAGGCCATGGCGGAGGTCCTCAACGACTTGGTCGTCGCGGTCTAGGGCATCCGGCTCTTCCTGGCCAGCCCGTACGGACCGCCACAGCCGCCCCCGCCGCCTGCACCCTCCGGGCCGCCGGCGCTCCCGTGGTACTCGGTGCCCGCCGCGCTCGCCGCCGGCTACCCGGCACTACAGCAGCCGGCCGCTCTAGCGCCGGCCTGGCCACACTGGCCCGCGCCAGCACCCGCGGCATCGGCCGCGTCCGCCCCAACCCCGTGGCCGGTCTGGTCTGCCCCGGCCCCCTCCGTGCCGGCTGCGCCGGCCCCCACGCCGTCTCCACCGCCTAGCGCCGGCCTGAGTCAGGGCCCTTCCGGGGGCTTCCGATCCAGCAGGTGCGGTTTCCACCGTCGCCCTCTCCAATTCCGGCTTGGCTCACCGGAACGTCGCCACCGCCGGTCTACACGGAGGCCGGCGACCCGGCGGTGCCCACGCTACAGTTCGGCGCGCCGTCCTCGGCCCTTCGCATCGACGAACCGGTGGGCACTGGCGCATCGACCCCGACACCACCTCGCTTCGCCCGGATCGACTTTGCCACGTATGATGGCTCGGAGGACCCTCTTAACTGGTTAAACGAGTGTGATCAGTTCTTCCGGGGGCAGCGCACACCTGCGTCCGAGCGCACTTGGCTCGCGTCATACCACCTCCGGGGTGCCGCCCAGACATGGTACTACGCCCTCGAGCAGGACGAGGGCGGCATGCCCCCCTGGGATCGTTTCCGCGAGTTGTGTCTCCTTCGCTTCGGACCACCATGACGCGGCAGCCGCTTGTCCGAGCTGGGCCGCCTACCCTTCACCTCCACGGTCCAGGATTTCGCCGACCGCTTCCAGGCTCTGGCGTGTCACGCACCAGGGGTGACGGCACTACAGCGGGCTGAGCTCTTCGTCGGCGACCTTCCCGACCACATCCGCATGGACATCGAGATGAAGGGACCCCAGGACCTGCAGACGGCCATGTACTACGCTCGAGCGTTCGAGCAGCGCGCCCAGGCCTTAACACGGCCCGCACCACCTCGGGGGAGCCGAGTGCCTCCACGACCACCGCCAGCCGCTCCAGCTTCTTCAGCCGCCTCACCGACGGCCACTCCGGCCGCGACGCGGCCCTTCCGGCGCCTTTCGCAGGCCGAGCAGCTCGAGCGCCGCCGCCTGGGGCTGTGCTTTAACTGTGATGCGCCCTATGCCCCGGGCCATGTCTTCCCGCGCCTCTTCTACTTGGAGACAGTCGACAAGACAGAGGATGCTGCCACCGACGATGGACTCAGCGACCCAGCCGCCGCCGAGGTCGCGCCGGCACCCGCGCCCGCGCCGGCTACGGCCCTTGTCGTCTCCCTCCACGCGTTGGCCGGCATCCGCAATGAGCGGACTATGCTTATCCCGGTCATGATCCACGGCGAGACTCTGGTGGCTCTCTTAGACACGGGCTCTACACATAACTTCCTTCCGGAGGCTACTATGCGGCGCCTTGCACTACAGCCGACGGGAGGGGAGCAGCTGCGGGTCACCGTCGCTAATGGCGACTGCCTCCGATGCCATGGGCTCGCTCGGGACGTTCCCATTACTATCGGCGACGAGCACTTCACCATCACGTGTGCCGACATCGACTTGGGCTGCTTCGACTTCATCCTCGGCGTCGACTTTTTGCGGACTCTCGGTCCCATCCTTTGGGACTTCGACGCCCTGACAATGACCTTCTGGCGCCTCGGCCGCCGCATCCGATGGGAGGGCGTTGGCGGCACCCCGGCGTCGCCCCCACTCCAGCTAGCCGCGGCCACCACGGAGGCCGAGCATCCGCTGCTGGATCACCTCCTGCAGCAGCACGGTGATCTTTTTGCGGAACCCCAGGGCCTTCCGCCGGCCCGGGTCTACGACCACCATATTCATCTCCTGCCGGGCTCGGCTCCAGTGGCAGTACGGCCCTACCGGTACCCTCAGTTGCAGAAGGACGAGTTGGAGTGGCAGTGCGCCATCATGCTTGCCGCGGGCATTATCCGTATCTCTACATCACCCTTTACGGCGCCGGTCCTCCTCGTACATAAGTCGGACGACACTTGGCGCTTCTGCATCGACTACCGCGCCCTTAATGCTCTCACACTTAAGGATAAGTTTCCTATTCCGGTGGTCAATGAACTCCTGGATGAGCTACATGGGGCGCGCTTCTTCACCAAACTGGACCTCCGGTCGGGGTATCATCAGGTGCGCATGCATCCCGACGACATCGCCAAGACGGCGTTCCGGGCCCATCACGGCCACTTCGAGTTCTTGGTGATGCCCTTTGGCCTCTCCAACGCCCCGACGACATTTCAGGCCTTGATGAACGATGTCCTCCGGCCCTACTTACGTCGGTTTGTGCTCGTTTTGTTTGATGACATTCTTATCTACAGCGCCTCTTGGGCAGAGCACCTCCAGCATGTGGCCATCGTCTTCAACGAGCTTCGGGTGCATCATCTTCATCTTAAGCGCTCGAAGTGCTCGTTTGGGACACCTTCGGTCGCTTACCTCGACCACGTCATCTCGGCCGAGGATGTGGCCATGGACGCCGACAAGGTGGCGGCCGTCGCCGCCTGGCCCATTCTGCAGTCTCCGCGGGCTCTTCGCGGGTTCCTTGGTCTTGCCGGGTACTATCGGAAGTTCATCCGGGAGTTTGGCCTTATCGCGGCCCCGCTCACGCTTCTCCTCCGTCGCGACGCCTTCTCTTGGGATGCGGAGGCCACTTCAGCATTCGAGGCCCTCAATGGGGCCCTCACGACGGGACCCGTACTGCAGATGCCGGACTTCGACCTCCCCTTCACCGTCGACTGCGACGCTTCCGGTGCGGGGTTTGGTGTGGTCCTGCACCAGGGCGATGGACCCCTCGCCTTCTTCAGCCGCCCCTTTGCTGCTCGCCATCTTAAATTGACGGCGTATGAGCGTGAGCTCATTGGGTTGGTGTAACGCCCTCGATGCGGCTATATCTTTCGTACACACCAGTATTACCTTATGCAACGTTAGTCACAGCCATCTGCCTGGTACACACCAGTAGCTACAAAGAAGCTTATAGCAGTGAAGATACCTGGGTTACACTTGTGTTGTTGTACGGTACTCTTCTGCTGGAGCTCGTTTACCAGCGTGTGCAATCAACTTTCCATGACAAGTTCTCTGGCAGAATTCTCCAACGTAGTCTTATTGGATTATTAGCCCGTAACAAATGGCACTCAAGGATGAGGAGGATCGCAGGATGGTTACAATGCAAGGACTTCCTCAACGATTGCTAGCTATTCGTGTGAGGCGATAACATCATTTGTTCGTCGCCATGTTGAATCCGGGTGGAGGAGGGGCATGGTGGACGCCAAATCATATATGAGGTTTAATGATACCAGGGGTGAGACGGTGAGTGGATATTCGCGAGCAAGCGATGCTTCCAACGACTGAGTTGGAGCATACGAAGGCCATTTGATGAGAGCATTATTATCTGGCACCTGGCCACAGATCTATGTTTTCACCATAAGGCCCTTTCTCCTGATGATCATCCACATGCCCGCCGGTGCAAAGAAATGTCCAACTACATGATGCATCTGTTTTTTGAAAATCCTGAGATGCTAATGCCAGGCAGCAGAAAGATTTTGTTGGTGAGGGCCTACGATGAGCTCGAGGACATCATCGGCAGTGGGGAGACACCTAAGGATGACAGAGAATTTACACAGAGGCTAATAGAGAAATGCAACGCGGGGGGTTCTAGGCCCGACTCTTTTATTCACCAAGCTTGGCTGCTTGTTCAAAGCTTGTTGGGCGATGTTGGCGACGAGACCAAGATGTGGGAGGTGATCCAAGGCGTGTGGGTGGAGATGCTCTGCTTTTCTGCCGGCCGGTCCAGAGGATACTTGCACGCTGAGGCTCTGGGAACAGGTGTGGAGTACCTCTCGTATGTCTGGGTCCTGTTGACATTCTACGGGATGGAGACATTTCCGGATAAGCTTGAAAGGAGGGAGGGTCTGCCAGCTGCCAGCGAAGGAAGACAAGATGCTGCTGCTGCTACGGCATTTGGGTCTGAAAGTGAAGGCAGCGCGCATGTCGTCATTCAGGTTTGAGCTCGAGGATATTCTGCTTAGTCTTCCTTGATTGATTATTTACCTTGTCTGCTAAGAGGACCATGTCTGTTGTACTCTCGGTGCCATTATATGTTTGCACTCCTTCTGTCTTTTCTTTCTCACTGTTCGATGTAAGACATGTACGTCCCGTTTGTTGTGCCAACTGCCAACCCATCTAAGGCAAGTGAAATCTATGTCTTCGTTTCGTTAGCCTGTCATTCATGTCTGATGTATCCAGGTTTTACTGTCTGCGCTCAGCTAATCATAGTTTTCTTTCTTCATGTCATCCAACGTTCTACTATGTTTTTATGTACCCAAACTCCTAACCATCGGGGTTTCTCGGAGCTCTTTATGAAATGAGAATCGTTTGCGCGACAGGCTAAAGCAAGGAAAGCTTCAGTGTCACTCTCTCGTGAGCTTGGGCTTGGGCTCTCGCGCGCAGCCTCGAGGGAGTTATAACTTCGAAGTCTAATGGCCGGATGCTAATTGCGATTAACAATAAACTGCCTACCTCTGAACAGTAGCTTGTGATTCTTGGTGTCCTGCTTTTATCGACTGCAAAATGGCAAAGTTGGGCGTCGATGCTTGTTGATCAGGAACCATCGGAGCATATGACAGCCTGTGCGTGATGCTAAGCAACAGATATTTTCCTTGCCGGATTCCTTAACGAATGATGTCCTCGTAAAGATGTTTGTTTCTTTAGTTGTGTGCGTGTGTGAGATTGTAACCGATAGGCAGGTTGTTAGATGGATTTGATCTCTATCTTTTGTATAGTCTTGGACTAGGGGTCAAGCCAACAACAACCTGCCGATGATGTACTTGTGCTCTATATAAACACGTACGTGTCTCTGCCTAAGGTGCATACGCTTCCACCAATTATTTCATGGTAATCAGAGCCTGCCTCGCTCACATCCATGGCGACGTCTTCAAGCTCCACCTCCTTCCACTCGTCACCATTTGCACACAGCGTCACCGAGAAGCTCACGAGAGGGAACGAGGCGCTATGGCGCGCAACCATGCTCTCGGCGATCAGGGGGGGCGCAAATGTAGAACTACCTCGACATCGACCAGGTGGTGCCCCCTGTGAACGTTGAAGCCACCTCCGACGATGGCAAGACCAAGTCGAAGGCGCCCAACCCGGAGTTCTCCGCGTGGTACGTGAAACATCAACAGGTGTTCTCCTACCTGCTGTCCTCCCTACCGCGCGAGATGGCCATCAAAGTGGCAACCTGCCACACCGCGGCCAAGCTCTGGAACACGGTGCAGGGGATATGCTGGCCTCACACACTCGCGCCCGCACCGTCAACATCAGAATTGCGCTGGCGAACCTTCAGAAGGGCAACTCCAACATTACTGAATATGTTGGTAAGATTAGATCTTTATGTGATGAACTTATTGCTTCAGGAAAGAAAGTAGATGAGGAGGATGCTGTGTCTCACATCCTTGCCGGGATCGACAAGGAGTTTGATCCCGTGGTCTCTGCCATGTGCTCCCGGGTCGAGCCGGTGATCGTCCCCGAGCTGTACCCGCAGCTCTTGAGCTTCGAGACACGCATGAACCTGCGCGGCGGGTCCTCCCAGTCCTCTGCAAACGCGGCATCCCGCGAACGCTTCAACAAGCAGAACAACGGCAACGGCGGCGGCGGTGGTGACCGCGGACGAAACTTCCCCAAGCAAGGCGGTGGCGGCGGTGGTGACCGCGACCGTGGCAACTTCATCAAGCAGCCAAATCGCGACAACATGGGGGGCAACAACGGCGGCAGCGACGGGAACTACAACAACAATCCCGCTGCCAAGATTACTTGCCAGATCTGCGGCAAGCTCGGGCATCCAGCATGGTAGTGCTGGAAGCGCTACGACTCCTCCTATCAGGGGGGGGGGGGGAGAGCGCTCGGCGAACGTGGCGGCTCCCCAGTACGGCCTGGACACGAACTGGTATATGGACAGCGGAGCCACTGACCATATCACCGGTGATATGTCTCCAACGTATCTATAATATTTGATTGCTCCATGCTATATTATCTACTGTTTTGGACTATATTGGGCTTTATTTTTCCACTTTTATATTATTTTTGGGAATAACCTATTAACCGGAGGCCCAGCCCAGAATTGTTGTTTTTTTTGCCTATTTCAGTGTTTCAGAGAAATAGAATATCAAACGGAGTCCAAACGGAATAAAATCTTCGGGAACGTGATTATTTCACCGAACGTGATCCAGGAGACTTGGACCCTACTCCAGGGAGTCAAAGAGGAGGTCACGAGGGTGGGAGGTGTGCCCCCCTGCCTCGTGGGCCCCTTGGTGCTCCACCGACGTACTTCTTCCTCATATATATACACACGTACCCCCAAACGATCAGAACAGGAGCCAAAAACCTAATTCCACCGCCGCAACTTTCTGTATCCACGAGATCTCATCTTGGGGCCTGTTCCGGAGCTCCGCCGGAAGAGGGCCGTCATCACGGAGGGCTTCTACATCATCCTAGCCCCTCCGATGAAGTGTGAGTAGTTTACCTCAGACCTTCGGGTCCATAGTTAGTAGCTAGATGGCTTCTTCTCTCTCTTTGAATCTCAATAGAAAGTTCTCCCCCTCTCTTGTGGAGATCTATTTGATGTAATCTTCTTTTTGCGGTGTGTTTGTTGAGACCGATGAATTGTGGGTTTATGATCAAGTCTATTTATGAATAATATTTGAATCTTCTCTGAATTATTTTATGTATGATTGGTTATCTTTGCAAGTCTCTTTGAATTATCCGTTTGGTTTGGCCAACTAGATTGGTAGTTCTTGCCATGGGAGAAGTGCTTAGATTTGGGTTCGATCTTGCGGTGTCCTTACCCAGTGACAGAAGAGGCAGCAAAGCACATATTGTATCGTTGCCATCGAGGATACCAAGATGGGGTTTATTTCATATTGCATGAATTTATCTCTCTACATCATGTCATCTTGCTTAAGGCGTT
Organism: Triticum dicoccoides; assembly: GCF_002162155.2. Lineage (NCBI taxonomy): Eukaryota > Viridiplantae > Streptophyta > Magnoliopsida > Poales > Poaceae > Triticum > Triticum dicoccoides. Next base: position 759,889,079 of record NC_041382.1, read on the forward strand.
ACTCTGTTTTTAACTTAATACTCTAGATGCATGCTGGATAGCGGTCGATGAGTGGAGTAATAGTAGTAGATGCAGAATCGTTTCGGTCTACTTGTCACGGACGTGATGCCTATATACATGATCATGCCTAGATATTCTCATAACTATGCTCAATTCTGTCAATTGCTCAACAGTAATTTGTTCACCCACCGTAGAATACTTATGCTCTTGAGAGAAGCCACTAGTGAAACATATGGCCCCCGGGTCTATTCTCATCATATCAATCTCCATCACTTTAATCTTGCTTTGCCTTTTACTTTGCTTTTACTTTTTACTTTGCATCTTTATACCAAAAATACCAAAAATATTATATCTATCAGATCTCACTCTCGTAAGTGACCGTGAAGGGATTGACAACCCCTAATCGCGTTGGTTGCGAGTAGCTATCGTTTTGTGCAGGTACGAGGGACTTGAGCGTGGCCTCCTACTGGATTGATACCTTGGTTCTCAAAAACTGAGGGAAATACTTACGCTACTCTGCTGCATCATCCCTTCCTCTTCGGGGAAAACCAACGCAAGCTCAAGACGTAGCAAGAAAGATTTCTAGCGCCGTTGTCGGGGAGTCTACGCAAAAAGTCAAGATACCAAGTACCCATCACAATCCCTATCTCTCACATTATATTATTTGCCATTTGCCTCTCGCTTTCCTCTCCCCCACTTCACCCTTGCCGTTTTATTCGCCCTCTCTCTCTCTATCCTCCCTCTCTATTTGCCTCTTTTTGCCCGCTTGCTTTTTGTTTGCTCGTGTGTTAGATTGCTTGTTTGTCGCGATGGCTCAAGATACTACCAAACTGTGTGACTTCACCAATACCAATAATAATGGTTTCCTTAGCACTCCAATTGCTCCTCTTACCGATGCTGAATCTTGTGAAATTAATACTGCTTTGTTGAATCTTGTTATGAAAGATCAATTCGCCGGCCTTCCTAGTGAAGATGCCGCTACTCATCTGAATAGCTTCGTTGATTTATGTGATATGCAAAAAAAGATGTCAATAATGATGTCGTTAAATTGAAGCTATTTCTTTTTTCGCTTAGAGATCGTGCTAAAGCTTGGTTTTCGTCTTTGCCTAAAAATAGTATTGATTCATGGAACAAGTGCAAAGATGCTTTTATCTCTAAGTATTTTCCTCCCGCTAAGATCATCTCTCTTAGAAACGATATTATGAACTTTAAACAACTTGATCATGAACATGTTGCACAAGCTTGGGAGAGAATAAAATTAATGATACGTAATTGCCCTACTCATGGTTTGAATTTGTGGATGATCATACAAAATTTTTATGCCGGATTGAATTTTGCTTCTAGAAATCTTTTAGATTCGGCCGCGGGAGGCACTTTTATGGAAATCACTTTAGGAGATGCTACTAAACTTCTAGATAATATTATGGTTAATTATTCTCAATGGCATACTGAAAGATCTTCTAATAAAAAAGTGCATGCGATAGAAGAAATCAATGTGTTGAGTGGAAAGATGGATGAACTTATGAAATTATTTGCTATTAAGAGTGTTTCTTATGGTCCTAATGATATGCCTTTGTCTACTTTGATTAAGAATAACAATGAATCTATGGATGTGAATTTTGTTGGTAGGAATAATTTTGGTAACAACGCTTATAGAGGGAATTTTAATCATAGGCCATATCCTAGTAATCCTTCTAATAATTATGGGAATTCCAAAAACAACTCTTATTGAAATTATGTTGGGGAACGTAGCAGAATTTTAAAATTTTCTACGCATCACCAAGATCAATCTATGGAGTCATCTAGCAACGAGGGAGAGAGGAGTGCATCTACATACCCTTGTAGATCGCGCGCGGAAGCGTTCAAGAGAACGGGGTTGATGGAATCGTACTCGTCGTGATCCAAATCACCGATGACCTAGCGCCGAACGGACGTCACCTCCGCGTTCAACACACGTACGGTTGAGAAGACGTCTCCTCCAACTTGATCCAGCAAGGGGGAAGGAGAGGTTGATGAAGATCCAGCAGCACGATGGCGTGGTGGTGGAAGCAACGGTGATCTCGGCAGGGCTTCGCCAAGCTCAGGGAGAGGGAGGAGTGTCACGGGAGGGAGAGGAAGGCGTCAGGGGCTAGGGTGCGGCTGCCCTCCCTCCCCCCACTATATATAGGACCCCTAGGGGGGCGCCGGCCCAAAGAGATTGAATCTCCAAGGGGGGGCGGCGGCCAAGGGGGGTCGAGTGCCCCCCAAGCCAAGTGGGGCGCCCCCACCCCTAGGGTTTCCAACCCTAGGCGCAGGGGAGGCCCATGGGGGGCGCACCAGCCCACTAGGGGCTGGTTCCCCGCCCACTTCAGCCCATGGGGCCCTCTGGGATAGGTGGCCCCACCCGGTGGACCCCCGGGACCCTTCCGGTGGTCCCGATACAATATCGATTACCCCCGAAACCTTCCCGATGGCCGACACTTGACTTCCTATATATAAATCTTCACCTCCGGACCATTCCGAAACTCCTCGTGACGTCCGAGATCTCATCCGGGACTCCGAACAACTTTCGGGTTACCGTATGCTAATATCTCAACAACCCTAGCATCACCGAACCTTAAGTGTGTAGACCCAACGGGTTCGGGAGACACGCAGACATGACCGAGACGACTCTCCGGTCAATAACCAACAGCGGGATCTGGATACCCATGTTGGCTCCCACATGCTCCTCGATGATCTCATCGGATGAACCACGATGTCGAGGATTCAATCATTCCCGTATACAATTCCCTTTGTCAATCGGTACGTTACTTGCCCGAGACTTGATCGTCGGTATCCCAATACCACGTTCAATCTCATTACCGGCAAGTCACTTTACTCGTACCGTAATGCATGATCCCGTGATCAACCACTTGGTCACATGGAGCTCATTATGATGATGCATTACCGAGTGGGCCCAGAGATACCTCTCCGTCATACGGAGTGACAAATCCCAGTCTCGATTCGTGCCAACCCAACAGACACTTTCGGAGATACATGTAGTGTACCTTTATAGTCACCCAGTTACGTTGTGATGTTTGGCACACCCAAAGAACTCCTACGGTATCCGGGAGTTGCACAATCTCATGGTCTAAGGAAATGATACTTGACATTCGAAAAAGCTATAGCAAACAAACTACATGATCTCTGAGCTATGCTTAGGATTGGGTCTTGTCCAATGACATCCAATTTCCATAGTCAGGAAACCATGACTATCTTTTGATCAACGAGCTAGTCAACTAGAGGCTCACTAGGGACGTGTTGTGGTCTATGTATTCACACATGGATTACGATTACCGGATAACACAATTATAGAATGAACAATAGACAATTATCATGAACAAAGAAATATAATAATAACCATTTTATTATTGCCTCTAGGGCATATTTCCAACAGTCTCCCACTTGCACTAGAGTCAATATTCTAGTTACATTGTGATGAATCGAACACCCATGCAGTTCTGGTGTTGATCATGTTTTGCTCTAGGGAGAGGTTTAGTCAACGGATCTGCCACATTCAGGTCTGTATGTACTTTACAAATCTCTATGTCTCCATTTTGAACACTTTCACGAATGGAGTTGAAGCGACGCTTGATATGTCTGGTCTTCCTGTGAAACCTGGGCTCCTTGGCAAGGGCAATAGCTCTAGTGTTGTCACAGAAGAGAGTCATCAGGCCCGACGCATTGGGTATGACTCCTAGGTCAGCAATGAACTCCTTCACCCAGACTGCTTCTTGTGCTGCCTCCGAGGCTGCCATGTACTCCGCTTCACATGTAGATCCCGCCACAACGCTTTGCTTGCAACTGCACCAGCTTACTGCCCCACCATTCAAAATATACACGTATCCGGTTTGTAACTTAGAGTCATCCAGATCTGTGTCGAAGCTAGCATCAACGTAACCCTTTACGACGAGCTCTTCGTCACCTCCATAAACGAGAAACATATCCTTAGTACTTTTCAGGTATTTCAGGATATTCTTGACCGCTGTCCAGTGTTCCATGTCGGGATTACTTTGGTACCTTCCCACCAAACTTACGGCAAGGTTTACATCAGGTCTGGTACACAGCATAGCATACATGATAGACCCTATGGCTGAGGCATAGGGGACGACACTCATCTTTTCTCTATCTTCTGCTGTGGTCGGGCATTGAGCCGTGCTCAATCTCATACCTTGCAATACAGGCAAGAACCCCTTCTTTGACTGATCCATTTTGAACTTCTTCAATATCTTGTCAAGGTACGTACTCTGTGAAAGACCAATGAGGCGTCTCGATCTATCTCTATAGATCTTGATGCCTAATATATAAGCAGCTTCTCCAAGGTCCTTCATTGAAAAACACTTATTCAAGTAGGCCTTTATGCTTTCCAAGAATTCTATATCATTTCCCATCAACAGTATGTCATCCACATACAATATGAGAAATGCTACAGAGCTCCCACTCACTTTTTTGTAAATGCAGGCTTCTCCATAAGTCTGCGCAAACCCAAACGCTTTGATCATCTCATCAAAACGAATGTTCCAACTCCGAGATGCTTGCACCAGCCCATAAATCGAGCGTTGGAGCTTGCACACCTTGTCAGCATTCTTAGGATCGACAAAACCTTCCGGCTACATCATAAACAATTCTTCCTTAAGGAAACCATTAAGGAATGCCGTTTTGACGTCCATTTGCCATATCTCATAATCATAGAATGCAGCAATTGCTAACATGATTCGGACGGACTTCAGCTTCGCTACGGGTGAGAAACTCTCATCGTAGTCAACCCCTTGAACTTGTCGATAACCCTTAGCGACAAGCCGAGCTTTATAGATGGTTACATTACCATCCGCGTCTGTCTTCTTCTTAAAGATCCATTTATTTTCTATGGCTCGCCGATCATCGGGCAAGTCAGTCAAAGTCCATACTTCGTTTTCATACATGGATCCTATCTCGGATTTCATGGCTTCCAGCCATTTGTCGGAATCTGGGCCCGCCATCGCTTCTTCATAGTTCGAAGGTTCACCGTTGTCTAACAACAAGATTTCCAAGACAGGGTTTCCGTACCACTCTGGTGCGGAACGTGTCCTTGTGGACCTACGAAGTTCAGTAGCAACTTGATCTGAAGTTTCATGATCATCATCATTAACTTCCTCTCTAGTCGGTGCAGGCACCTCAGGAACATTTCCTTGAACATTTCCTTCATCGAGTTCTACTTTCCTCCCACTTATTTCTTTCGAGAGAAACTCTTTCTCTAGAAAGGATCCATTCTTGGCAACAAAGATCTTGCCTTCGGATCTGAGGTAGAAGGTATACCCAATAGTTTCTTTAGGGTATCCTATGAAGACGCATTTTTCCAACTTGGGTTCGAGCTTTTCAGGTTGAAGTTTCTTGACATAAGCATCGCATCCCCAAACTTTTAGAAACGACATCTTAGGTTTCTTCCCAAACCATAATTCATACGGTGTCGTCTCAACGGATTTCGATGGAGCCCTATTTAAAGTGAATGCGGCAGTCTCTAAAGCATAGCCCCAAAATGACAGCGGTAAATCGGTAAGAGACATCATAGATCGCACCATATCCAATAGAGTGCGATTATGACGTTCGGACACACCATTACGTTGAGGTGTTCCAGGCGGCGTGAGTTGTGAAACTATTCCACATTTCCTGAAGTGTGTGCCAAATTCGTGACTCAAGTATTCTCCCCCACGATCTCATCGCAAGAACTTGATTTTCCTGTCACGTTGATTCTCAACCTCACTCTGAAATTCCTTAAACTTTTCAAAGGTCTCAGACTTGTGTTTCATTAAGTAGACATACCCATATCTACTCAAGTCATCAGTGAGGGTGAGAACATAACGATAGCCACCGCGAGCCTCAACACTCATTGGACCGCACACATCACTATGTATGATTTCCAATAAGTTGGTTGCTCGCTCCATTGTTCTTGAGAACGGAGTCTTGGTCATTTTACCCATGAGGCATGGTTCGCATGTGTCAAATGATTCGTAATCAAGAGACTCCAAAAGTCCATCTGCATGGAGCTTCTTCATGCGTTTGACACCTATGTGACCAAGGCGGCAGTGCCACAAGTATGTGGGACTATCATTATCAACCTTACATCTTTTGGTATTCACACTATGAATATGTGTAACATTACGGTCAAGATTCATTAAGAATAAACCATTCACCAGTGGAGCATGACCATAAAACATATCTCTCATATAAATAGAACAACCATCATTCTCGGATTTAAATGAGTAGCCATCTCGAATTAAAAGAGATCTTGATACAATGTTCATGCTCAAAGCTGGCACTAAATAACAATTATTGAGGTTTGAAACTAATCCCGTAGGTAAATGTAGAGGCAGCGTGCCGACGGCGATCACATCGACCTTGGAACCATTCCCGACGCGCATCGTCACCTCGTCCTTCGCCAGTCTCCGCTTATTCCGCATCTCCTGCTTTGAGTTACAAATGTGAGCAACCGCACCGGTATCAAATACCCAGGATCTACTACGAGTACTGGTAAGGTACACATCAATTACATGTATATCACATATACCTTTAGTGTTGCCGGCTTTCTTGTCCGCTAAGTATTTGGGGCAGTTCTGCTTCCAGTGACCACTTCCCTTGCAATAAAAACACTCAGTCTCAGGCTTGGGTCCATTCTTTGACTTCTTCCCGTTAGCTTGCTTACCGGGCGCGGAAACTCCCTTGCTGTCCTTCTTGAAGTTCTTTTTACCCTTGCCTTTCTTGAACTTAGTGGTTTTATTCACCATCAACACTTGATGTTCCTTTTTGATTTCCACCTCCGCTGATTTCAGCATTGAATATACCTCAGGAATGGTCTTTTCCATCCCCTGCATATTGAAGTTCATCACAAAGCTCTTGTAGCTCGGTGGAAGCGACTGAAGGATTCTGTCAATGACCACGTCATCCGGGAGATTAACTCCCAGCTGAGTCAAGCGGTTATGCAACCCATACATTTTGAGTATGTGCTCATTGACAGAACTATTTTCCTCCATCTTACAACTGAAGAACTTGTCGGAGACTTCATATCTCTAGACCCGAGCATGAGCTTGGAAAACCATTTTCAGCTCTTCGAACATCTCATATGCTCCGTGTCTCTCAAAACGCTTTTGGAGCCCCGATTCTAAGCTGTAAAGCATGCCGCACTGAACGAGGGAGTAATCATGAGCATGTGACTGCCAAGCGTTCATAACGTCTTGGTTCTCTGGGATGGGTGCGTCACCTAGCGGTGCTTCTAGGACATATTCTTTCTTGGCAGCTATGAGGATGATCCTCAGGTTCCAGACCCAATCTGTATAGTTGCTGCCATCATCTTTCAGCTTGGTTTTCTCTAGGAACATGTTGAAGTTGAGGGCAACATTAGCGTGGGCCATTTGATCTACAAGACATAGTGTAAAGATTTTAGACTAAGTTCATGATAATTAAGTTCATCTAATCAAATTATTCAATGAACTCCCACTCAGATAGACATCCCTCTAGTCATCTAAGTGAAACATGATCCGACTCAACTAGGCCGTGTCCGATCATCACGTGAGACGGACTAGTCAACATCGGTGAACATCTTCATGTTGATCGTATCTTCTATACGACTCATGCTCGACCTTTCGGTCTTTCGTGTTCCGAGGCCATGTCTGTACATGCTAGGCTCGTCAAGTAAACCTAAGTGTATTGCGTGTGTAAATCTGGCTTACACTCGTTGTATTCGAACGTTAGAATCTATCACACCCGATCATCACGTGGTGCTTCGAAACAACGAACCTTCGCAACGGTGCACAGTTAGGGGGAACACTTTCTTGAAATTATTACGAGGGATCATCTTATTTAAGCTACCGTCGTTCTAAGCAAATAAGATGCAAAATATGATAAACATCACATGCAATCAAATAGTGACATGATATGGCCAATATCATTTGCTCCTTTTGATCTCCATCTTCGGGGCTTCATGATCATCGTTGTCACCGGCATGACACCATGATCTCCATCATCATGATCTCCATCATCGTGTCTTCTTGAAGTTGTCTCGTCATCCATTACTTCTATTACTATGGCTAACACTTTAGCAATAAAGTAAAGTAATGTAGTTTATGTTGACACGCAAGTCATAAATAGATTAAGACAACTCCTATGGCTCCTGCCGATTGTCATACTCATCGACATGCAAGTCGTGATTCCTATTACAAGAACATGATCAATCTCATACATCACATATATCATTCATCACATCCTTTTGGCCATATCACATCACACGGCACATGCTACAAAAACAAGTTAGACGTCCTCTAATTGTTGTTGCAAGTTTTTACGTGGCTGCTATAGGTTTCTAGCAAGAACGTTTCTTACCTACGCCAAAACCACAACGTGATATGCCAATTTCTATTTACCCTTCATAAGGACCCTTTTCATCGAATCCGATCCGACTAAGTGGGAGAGACAGACACCCGCTAGCCACCTTATGCAACTAGTGCATGTCAATAGGTGGAACCAGTCTCACGTAAGCGTACGTGTAAGGTCGGTCCGGGCCGCTTCATCCCATGATGCCGCCGAATCAAGATAAGACTAGTAACGGCAAGCAAATTGACAATATCCACGCCCACAACTGCTTTGTGTTCTACTCGTGCATAGAAAATTACGCATAGACCTAGCTCTGATACCATTGTTGGGGAACGTAGCAGAATTTTAAAATTTTCTATGCATCACCAAGATCAATCTATGGAGTCGTCTAGCAAGAGGGAGAGAGGAGTGCATCTACATACCCCTGTAGATCGTGCGCGGAAGCGTTCAAGAGAACGGGGTTAATGGAGTCGTACTCGTCGTGATCCAAATCACCGATGACCTAGCGCCGAACGGACGACACCTCCGCGTTTAACACACGTACGATTGGGAAGACGTCTCCTCCAACTTGATCCAGCAAGGGGAAAGGAGAGGTTGATGAAGATCCAGCAGCACGACGGTGTGGTGGTGGAAGCAACGGTGATCTCGGCAGGGCTTCGCCAAGCTCAGGGAGAGGGAGGAGTGTCACGGGAGGGAGAGGGAAGCGCCAGCGGCTAGGGTGCGGCTGCCCTCCCTCCCCCCACTATATATAGGACCCCTAGGGTGGCGCCGGCCCTAGGAGATTGAATCTCCAAGGGGGCGGCGGCCAAGGGGGGTGGAGTGCCCCCCAAGCCAAGTGGGGCGCCCCCACCCCTAGGGTTTCCAACCCTAGGCGCAGGGGAGGCCCATGGGGGGGCGCACCAGCCAACTAGGGGCTGGTTCCCCTCCCACCTCATCCCATGGGGCCCTCCGGGATAGGTGGCCCCACCCAATGGACCCTCGGGACCCTTCTGGTGGTTCCGGTACAATACCGCTTACCCCCGAAACCTTCCCGATGGCCGAAACTTGACTTCCCATATATAAATCTTCACCTCCGGACCATTGCGAAACTCCTCGTGATGTCCGGGATCTCATCTGATACTCCGAACAACTTTCGGGTTACCGTATGCTAATATCTCAACAACCCTAGCGTCACTGAACCTTAAGTGTGTAGACCCTACGGGTTCGGGAGACACGCAGACATGACCGAGACGACTCTCCGATAAATAACCAACAGCGGGATCTGGATACCCATGTTGGCTCCCACATGCTCCTCGATGATCTCATCGGATGAACCACGATGTCGAGGATTCAATCAATCCCGTATACAATTCCCTTTGTCAATCGGTACGTTACTTGCCTGAGACTCGATCGTCGGTATCCCAATACCTCGTTCAATCTCGTTACCGGCAAGTCACTTTACTCGTACCGTAATGCATGATCCCGTGATCAACCACTTGGTCACATTGAGCTCATTATGATGATGCATTACCGAGTGGGCCCAGAGATACCTCTCCGTCATACGGAGTGACAAATCCCAGTCTTGATTCGTGCCAACCCAACAGACACTTTCAGAGATACATGTAGTGTACCTTTATAGTCACCCAGTTACGTTGTGACATTTGGCACACCCAAAGCACTCCTACGGTATCCGGGAGTTGCACAATCTCATGGTCTAAGAAAATGATACTTGACATTCGGAAAAGCTATAGCAAATGAACTACACGATCTTCGAGCTATGCTTAGGATTGGGTCTTGTCCATCATATCATTCTCCTAATGATGTGATCCCGTTATCAATGACATCCAATGTTCATAGTCAGGAAACCATGACTATCTTTTGATCAACGAGCTAGTCAACTAGAGGCTCACTAGGGACGTGTTGTGGTCTATGTATTCACACATGCATTACGATTTCCGGATAACACAATTATAGCATGAACAATAGACAATTATCATGAACAAAAAAATATAATAATAACCATTTTATTATTGCCTCTAGGGCATATTTCCAACAAATTATAATAAGATGCCCTCTGAATTCGAGAATAGTGTTAAAGAATTTATGAATTCACAAAAGAATTTTAATGCTTTGCTTAAGGAGAAATTGCTTAAAGTTGATGATTTGGCTAGAAACGTTGATAGAATTTCTCTTGAGGTTGATTCTTTAAAGCTTAGACCTATTCCTCCTAAGCATGATATCAATGAGTCTCTCAAAGGCATGAGAATTTCCATTGATGAGTGCAAGGAAAGAACCGCTAGGATGCGTGCTTCCAAAGATGCCTTTATTAAAGCGTGTTCCTCCAATTCCTATCAAAATCAAGATGAAGATCTAAAAGTTATTGATGTATCCCCTATTAAATCTTTGTTTGGAAATATGAATCTTGATGAAACTAAATATGATCTTCCTTTACCTAGAAGGCGTTCTAAAAATTCAGAGTATTTAGATCTTAATGATGAAATTGATGAAAGTGGGATTGAAAGAAATAAAAATCTAGATGTTGCTAAACCCACTATATTGGATTTCAAGGAATTTAATTATGAAAGTTGCTCTCTAATTGATTGTATTTCCTTGTTGCAATCCGTGCTAAATTCTCCACATGCTTATAGTCAAAATAAAGCCTTCACTGAACATATTGTTGATGCCTTTATGCAATCTTATGAAGAAAAACTTGAGTTGAAAGTTTCTATCCCTAGAAAACTCTATGATGAGTTGGAACCAACTATTAAAATTAAAATTAAATGTTATGAGTTTTATGCTTTGTGTGATTTGGGTGCTAGTGTCTCTACTATTCCCAAGACTTTGTGTGATTTACTAGATTTCCGTAATTTTGATGATTGCTCTCTAAACTTGCATCTTGCGGATTCCACTATTAAGAAACCTATGGGAAGGATTAATGATGTTCTTATTGTTGCAAATAGGAATTATGTGCCCGTAGATTTCATTGTTCTTGATATAGATTGCAATCCTTCTTGACCTATTATTCTTGGAGGGAGTATCATCCAACGTTCTACTATGTTTTTATGTACCCAAAGTCCTAACCATCAGGGTTTCTCGGAGCTCTTTATGAAATGAGAATCGTTTGCGCGACAGGCTAAAGCAAGGAATGCTTCAGTGTCACTCTCTCGTGATCCTGGGCTTGGGCTCTCGCATGCATCCTCGAGGGAGTTACAACTTCCAAGTCTAATGGCCGGATGCTAATTGCGATTAACAATAAACTGCCTACCACTGAACAATAGCTTGTGATTCTTGGCGTCCTAGTTTTATCGACTGCAAAATGGCAAAGGTGGCCGTGGATTGTTGATCAGGAACCATCGGAGCATATGACAGCCTGTGCGTGCAATGATGCTAAGCAACAGATATTTTCCTTGCCGGATTCTTTAACGAATGATGTCCTCGTAAAGATGTTTGTTTCTTTATTATAATGCGCTATCTCGTATTCATGAAGCTATTCGACCGCGTGCATCTAATTAAGAGAAGCCGCTCGGCGTGCCCCACATCGCCACTGGCGACCTATGTTAAATGATAGGCTAGTAGTTGTAACGTGACATGTGTGTCACGGTGTAGTTGTGTGCGTGTGTGAGATTGTAACCAATAGGCAGGTTGTTAGATGGATTTGATCTCTATCTTTTGTATAGTCTTGGACTAGGGGTCAAGCCAACGACAACCTGCCGATGATGTACTTGTGCTCTATATGAACACGTAAGCGTGCCTGCCTAAGGTGCATACGCTTCCACCAATTCTTTCATGGTAATCAGAGCCTGCCTCGCTCACATCCATGGCGACGTCTTCAAGATCCACCTCCTTCCCCTCATCATCATCATTTGCACAGAGCGTCACCGAGAAGCTCACGAGAGGGAACGAGGCGGAATGGCGCGCAACCATGCTCTCGGCGATCAGGGGGGGGGCGCAAATGTAGAACTACCTCGACATCGATCAGGTGGTGCCCCCTGTGAACGTTGAAGCCACCTCCGACGATGGCAAGACCAAGTCGAAGGCTCCCAACCCGGAGTTCTCCGCGTGGTACGTGAAGGATCAACAGGTGTTCTCCTACCCGATGTCCTCCCTACCGCGCGAGATGGCCATCCAAGTGGCAACCTGCCACACCGCGGCCGAGCTCTGTGTCACATCCCTGTTTTTAGTCATGCATTAGGATTGTATGAACATGTGCATCATGTTTAAATTTCTTTTAAACTTGAAATGGGGCCTAATCAACCCCAACACCCCCCTGAAAATGCTAATTTCCAACAATTGGAATTTCAATGAACCCAAAATGCCCTTCATAAAAGCCCACCATTTTTGGTCTTGACTAAAACCTCTGCAAAAAATGGTCTTGCAATTTATGGAGCCATTCTGGATTTTTGAACAAGCCATATGTATTTGAATTTGGGCATTTTAAATGCTATAAATATTTTAAAGTGCTTAAATAATCTTGGAAGCATTTTTAGGTAGTTGAGAGTATTCCCAAATGTGCCTCTGAATATTTCCAGAGTTTTTGGAAATGAAATAGTATTTATTCTATTTCAATACACATAGCAGGAAATAAATAAAAGCAAAACAAAAAAGAGAGAGAGAGTTAGAGATTACCTGGAAGCCCCCCAGCCGGCCCACCTAGCTGGCCCGGCCCAGCAGCCGCTCCACGCAGCTGCTTCGCCTAGCCAGCGAGCAGGTGCTCGACGGCGAGCACAGGAGGTCGCCACACCGTCGTCAACGCGCCGCTCCACCGTGTCCTGAAGCTCCGCCACTCCCTCCTCGACCGTCCCACCGAGCCACGCCCTGCCGGAGGCCCCCGAGCGTCTTCACCGAGCTCGTCTTCAACCTCCGTCCGCCGAGATCGCCGACGACCGTACGCCGCCCCTGATGTCTCCCCGAGCTCGCTGAGGCCACCGCTACACTCCCCGTGAGCTCCTTCTCCGTTCCCCTCTCTTTCCTTGCCGTTCTCTCCCTCTAACCGCGGGCTCCGTTGAGCCCGAGAGCTCGGCTCCGCCGGCCATGTCGCCGCCATGGCCACATGCGCGTAAGCTCGATTCCGAGCGCGTCACCACACTCACCACGTTTCCAGGAGCCTAACGCACCACTCCCCGCGCCTCGTCGTGCCCCGTAGCTTTGGTTTATCCTCGCCCAAACTCCGGCGACTGCCAAGGTCGTCGCCGGCGTCGTTTCCGACCTTCTCGAGCTCCACCTCCACTACCAAACACCACGGCTTGCCCCCAGCTACGCATAGGACCAAACCGCAGTCGATTTGGACGACTGTGGGCAAAACCCGAGCCCCTCCGCCGCGTCTGTCGCCGCCGGCGTCAAGCCGCCGGCGAGTTGACCATGTTTTGACCGTGGACTGACGTGTGGGCCCAGGTTGACTCCCCCCCTGAGCCTATGACAGGTGCGGCCGGCCTGTTAATTAGTTTAGGATTAGTGTTAACTAATTTTAGTTAGTTTAGGTCACTGACATGTGGGCCCAGGCCCCACTGACAGTTAATTAGTACTAACTTAATCCTGTTAGGTAGATGAGACACTGACAGACAGGGCCCACCAGTCAGGTTTGACTGGCCCTGGCGCCTTTGACTCGCTGACGTCACAGTGACGCAGTGCTGATGTAATTATTCATTTTCTGGATTTATTTTTATATAGGAAATTCCAGAAAATAGCCAAAACTTCTAAAAATCATAGAAATTAATCTGTAACTCCAAATGAAAAGATTTATATATGAATTTTGATCAGAAAAATTCAATCTATCCATTGGTAATGGTTTCATGCATGACAAAGCATGATAACCTTGCTTTTTAAGCAAAATAAGATAATGCACTAATGTGGCTATGTTAAGTGAACTAACATTTGAATCTTTGATTCAAATGAGTTCATTCCTTTCTGTTTTAGCTTGCATTAGGCCAAGACACGTTCATATTGCCATGTCATAGCATGCATCATATTGTTGCATATCGTCATGTATTAATTATGTCCGGTGTGTCTTTCGTGGTAGGTTCTGCCTCCGAGGATAACCCCGAATATCCGTCTGAAGGGCAGTACCCTACTACCACTACATCAGGCAAGCAACCCATTGATCATCCCGATACAAACCCATGCTCTCGCTTCTGCTCTTGTTTACTGCATTAAGACAACGTGATTCAAACTGTTGTGTGCTACGGTAGTTGAACCCTTATCCTCTGCATGACCTGTCATTGCCACAGTAACTAGATGAAACCCACTAGCATGTGTAGGAGTTGATTGAGCCATGTATGTGTTTCCTACCTTGCTATGCCTGCTATGCTTAGAGTTGTGTCAGGTCTGGTTCATCTGGGTGATGGGCTAGAGTGAGATGATTATGTCGGTAATGTGAGGGATGTGTTGAGCATGTTTTGGTAAAGGTATCGATGAGAGGCCATGTAGGAGTACATGGTGGGTTGTTTCATTGAGGCCGTCCATAAGAACTGAGATCTGTATGCGTGATTTAAGATTCAGCTACTACCACACATTGGGCCCTGAAATATGACCCCGCTCGACTTACTGACCCCTCTCGTCCTCTGTCTAGAAGTTGCAACTAGTTTCTGGTGTTTGTAGGTTATGTGTTGGCGGCCGTGCATAGCGCTGACCCTAGGGGTGGGCTATGATGCGGTAGATACACCGTGGCACGGTGTACCGAGTCGCCCGTTTGGTGTCTCGGGAACCCTGCACACATCGTTTGGGGCCGTTGAGGACACCCCGGCCGGATTTCCTTGCGGATGGAACCTGAATAGGCGATAAACCTGGACTAGAGACTTGTGCGGTTAGTCAGGTCGTGGTCTACACCCACGTCGGTTTTTGCTTGAAGTCTGTCGAGCACATGTCATGTGCAGACGCTAAGTGGTGGAAACATGTGTGATGAAGTACACCCCTGCAGGGTATAAAACTATTCGAATAGCCGCGTCCGTGGTAAAGGACTACTTGGTTGCCTATACAGTTCATAGACAAGTTAATGGATACTACTAAAAGACTCAAGATAAGTGTGAGTACCGAGGATGGCCCTCTCGTAGGATGACAAGGGAGGATCCCCGGTGGAGTATTGTGTTGGTGAGTAGTGGACTCGTGTGCGAAAACTATTTTACTAGTGGAGTCTTGTAGGATAGCTTAGCCAAGAGTCAAAGCTGGCTTGCTGCAATAACTCCACCACCTTCTTGAGAATGAGCATATATAGTAGGTTCTGATGTAAGACTTGCTGAGTACCTTTGTACTCATGTTTTTTTTAATTACTGTTTTTCAGACGACAACACCGCCCCCTTCGATGGGTTTTATGTAGATCTCGACGTCGATGAGTGACTTGCCACCCAGGTGGTGATCCTGGCCATGGAGGGCCCTATGTAGATAGAGAGGCTTCGAGAAGTCTTCTTTCTTTCTAGTGTCTGTACTCAGACTATTTGCTTCCGCATGTGCTTGTATGCTTGTATGACTTGAGTGTCGAGTCATGTGACCCCTACCGGTGTGAACATGTTATGTATGGCTCTCTGGAGCTTTTAAATAAAGTACTTGAGTTGTAGAGTTTTGTTCTGATGCCATGTTGTATTTGCACATATCGAGCATATTGTGTGTATGATTGAAATGCTTGGTATGTGTGGGATCCGACAATCTAGTTGTTTATCCTTGGCAGCCTTTCTTATGGGGAAATGTAGTCTAGTGTTCCTCGAGCCATAGTAGTCCGCTACAGCCCGGTTCACCGGAGTCCTGCTAGCCCAGCACTACTGCTCAGGACACTTGACTGGCCGGCATGTGTTTCACTTCGTTCCTATGTCTGTCCCTTCGGGGAAATGTCACGCGGTGACATCCGGAGTCCTGCCTAGCCCGCTACAGCCCGGGTTCCCCGGAGTCCTGTTAGCCCAGTGCTACAGCCTGGATTCACTCGCTGATGACCGACATGCTCGATGTGATTCATGTATGCCTGTCTCCATAGGTCTGTGCCGCTTTGGGTTCACGACTAGCCATGTCGGCCCGGATTCTCCGTCATATGGATGCTAGCGACACTATCATATACGTGAGCCAAAAGGCGCAAACGGTCCTGGGCCATGGTAAGGCGACACCCGTGGGGATACCGTGCGTGAGGCCGCAATGTGATATGAGGTGTTACCGGCTAGATCGATGTGACTTGGAATCGGGGTCCTGAAACTCTAGAACACGGTGCAGGGGATGCTGGCCTCGCACACCCGCGCCCGCACCGTCAATGTCAGAATTGCGCTGGCGAACCTTCAGAAGGGCAACTCCAACATTACTGAATATGTTGGTAAGATTAGACCTTTATGTGATGAACTTATTGCTTCAGGAAAGAAAGTAGCTGAGGAGGATGTTGTGTCTCACATACTTGCCGGGCTCGACAAGGAGTTTGATCCCGTGGTCTCTGCCATGTGCTCCCGGGTCGAGCCAGTGATCGTCCCCGAGCTGTACCCGCAGCTCTTGAGCTTCGAGACACGCATGAACCTGCGCGGCGGGTCCTCCCAGTCCTCTGCAAATGCGGCATCTCGCGAACGCTTCAACAAGCAGAACAACGGCAACAGCGGCGGCGGTGGTGACCGCGGACGAAACTTCCCCAAGCAAGGCAGTGGCGGCGGTGGTGACCGCGGCCGTGGCAACTTCATCAAGCAGCCGAATCGCGACAACATGGGGGGCAACAACGGCGGCAGCGACATGAACTACAACAACAATCCCGCTGCCAAGATTGCTTGCCAGATCTGCGGCAAGCTCGGGCATCTAGCATGGAAGTGCTGGAAGCGCTACGACTCCTCCTATAAAGGGAGGGGGGAAGAGCGCTCGGTGAACGTGGCGGCTCCCAGTACGGCCTGGACACGAACTGGTATATGGACAGCAGAGCCACTGACCATATCACCGGTGATACGTCTCCATGATGTCTACTACACAACCTTCTTCTTGTAGACGTTGTTGGGCCTCCAAGTGCAGAGGTTTGTAGGACAGTAGCAAATTTCCCTCAAGTGGATGACCTAAGGTTTATCAATCTGTAGGAGGCGTAGGATGAAGATGGTCTCTCTTAAGCAACCATGCAACCAAATAACAAAGAGTCTCTTGTGTCCCCAACACACCCAATACAATGGTAAATTGTATAGGTGCACTAGTTCGGCGAAGAGATGGTGATACAAGTGCAAAATAGATAGTAGATATAGGTTTTTGTAAACTGAAAATATAAAAACAACAAGGTAGCGAGTGGTAAAAGTGAGCGTAAACGGTATTGCAATGATAGGAAACAAGGCCTACGGTTCATACTTTCACTAGTGCAAGTTCTCTCAACAATAATAACATAGATAGATCATATAACGAGCCCTCAACATGCAACAAAGAGTCACTCCGAAGCCACTAATAGCGGAGAACAAACGTAGACATTATGGTAGGGTACGAAACCACCTCAAAGTTATTCTTTCAAATCAATCCGTTGGGCTATTCCTATAAGTGTCACAAACAACCCTGTAGTTTTTACTAGAATAACACCTTAAGATACAAATCAACCAAAACCCTAATGTCACCTAGATACTCCATTGTCACCTCAAGTATCCGTGGGCATGATTATACGATATGCATCACACAATCTCAAATTTATCCAACCAACATAAAAGTACTTCAAATAGTGCCCCAAAGTTTCTACCGGAGAATCAAGAACGTGTGCCAACCCCTATGCATAGGTTCATGGGCGGAACCCGCAAGTTGGTCACCAAAACATACATCAAGTGGCACGTGATATCCCATTGTCACCATAGATAAGCACGGCAAGACATACATCAAGTGTTCATAAAAGACTCAATCCGATAAGATAACTTCAAAGGGGAAACTCAATTCATCACAAGAGAGTAGACGGGGAGAAGAAACATAAGATCCAACTACAATAGCAAAGCTCGGGATACATCAAGATCGTGCCATAGATGGAACACAAGAGAGAACACGAGAGAGAGAGATCAAACACATAGCTACTGGTACATATCCTCAGCCCCGAGGGTGAACTACTCCCTCCTCGTCATGGATAGCGCCGGGATGATGAAGATGGCCACCGGAGATGGATCCCCCCTCCGGCAGGGTACCGAAAAGGGGTCCCGATTGGTTTTTCGTGGTTCTGGAGGCTTGCAGCGGCGGAACTCCCGATCTATCTTCTGTTCTGGAAGTTTTAGGGTGCGTAGGTATATATGGGTGAAAGGAGTACGCCGGTGGAGCTACGGGGGCCCCACGAGGCAGGGGGGCGCGCCCCCCACCCTTGTGAGCACCTCCCGTATCTTCTGACGTGGGGTCCAAGTCCATCAGGTGGGTTTCCTTCCAAAAATAACTTCTCCAGTTGATTTCGTTCCGTTTTGACTCCGTCTGATATTCCTTTTCCTCGAAATACTGAAATAGGCATAAAACAGCAAATCTAGGCTGGGCCTCCGGTTAATAGGTTAGTCCCAAAAATAATATAAAAGTGGAAAATAAAGCCCAATATTGCCTAAAACAGTAGATAAAGTAGCATGGAGCAATCAAAAATTATAGATACGTTGGAGACGTATCAAGCATCCCCAAGCTTAATTCCTGCTCGTCCTCGAGTAGGTAAATGATAAAAAGAGAATTTTTGATGCGGAGTGATACTTTGGCATAATTTCAATGTAAATCTTCTTAATCATAATATGAATATTCAGATCCGAAAGGTTCAAGACAAAAGTTCATATTGACATAAAAATGATAATACTTCAAGCATACTAATTAAACAATTATGTCATCTCAAAATAACATCCCTACAAAATCATATAGTTAGGCTATGCTTCATTTTCGTCACACAAAGATGTTCCCAACTTCTATACCCCCGATGACAAGCCAAGCAATTGTTTCATACTCAAATAATCTCAAACTTTTTCAACCTTCACGCAATACATGAGCACGAGCCATGGACATAGCACTATGGGTGGTATAGAATATGATGATGGGGATTGTGTGGAGAAGACAAAAAAGGAGAAAGTCTCACATCAACGAGGCTAATCAATGAGCTATGGAGATGCCCATCAATTGATGTTAATGCAAGGAGTAGGGATTGCCATGCAACGGATGCACTAGAGCTAAGAATGCTCAACAAAAGAAAACTAGTGGGTGTGCATCCAACTTGCTTTCTCATGAAGACCTAGGGCATTTTGAGGAAGCCCATCGTTGGAATATACAAGCCAAGTTCTATAATGAAAAATTCCCACTAGTATGAACAAGACAACTTATGAGACTCACTATATGAAAATCATGGTGCTACTTTGAAGCACAATATATGAGACTCACTACATGAAGAACAAGGTGCTACTTTGAAGCACAAGTGTGGAAAAAGAGATAGTAGCATTGCCCTTTTTATTTTCTCTTTTTTTTGGCCTTTCTTTTTTTTCTTTTTGGCCTTTCTCTCTCTCTCTTTTTTGGGCAATGCTCTAATAATGATGATCATCACACTTCTATTGATTACAACATAATGATTACAACTCGATACTAGAACAAGATATGACTCTATATGAATGCCGCCGGCGGTGTACCGGGATGGTGCAATGAATCAATAGTGACATATATGAAGAATAATGCATGGTGGCTTTGCCACAAATACGATGTCAACTACAAGATCATGCAATGGCAATATGACAAAAGTAAAGCATGTCATGATGATGATGATGATGGAAGTTGCATGGCAATATATCTCGGAATGGCTATGGAAATGCCATGATAGGTAGCTATGGTGGCTGTTTTGAGGAAGATATGGGGAGGTTTATGTGTGAAAGAGCGTATCATATCACGGGGTTTGGATGCACCGGCGAAGTTTGCACCAACTCTCAATGTGAGAAAGGGCAATGCACGGTACTGAAGAGGCTAGCAAATGGCGGAAAGGTAAAAGTGCGTATAATCCATGGACTCAACATTAGTCAAAAGAACTCATATACTTATTGCAAAAATTTAGAAGTCATCAAAAATCAAGTACTATGCGCATGCTCCTAGGGGGATAGATTGGTAGGAAAAGACCATCGCTCATCCCCGACCGCCACTCATAAGGATGCACAAGCCAGGTACACTTCATGCTTCAAATTTGTTACACAACTTTAACCATACGTGCATGCTACAGGACTTGCTAACTTCAAGACAAGTATTTCTCAAATTCACAACTACTCAACTAGCACGACTATGATATTATCACCTCCATATCTCAAAACAATTATCAAGCATCAAACTTATCTTAGTATTCAACCCACTAAAAAGAAAGTTTCACATATCTTGAATACCAAGTATATTAACATTAAGAAAATTACCATGCTATTAATGACTCTCAAAATAATCTAAGTGAAGCATGAGAGATCAAGTTTCTTTAAAACAAACCACCACCGTGCTCTAAAATATCTAAGTGAAGCACTAGAGTAAAAATTATCACGCTCAAAAAGATATAAGTGAAGCACATAGAGTATTCTAACAAATTTCAATTCATACATAGCTCTCTCAAAAGGTGTGTACAGCAAGGATGATTGTGGTAGACTAACAAGCAAAGACACAAATAATACAAGACGCTCCAAGCAAAACACATATCATGTGGTAAATAAAAATATAGCTCCAAGTAAATTACCGATGGAAGTGGACAAAAGAGGGGATGCCTTCCGGGGCATCCCCAAGCTTTGACTTTTTGGTGTCCTTGGATTATCTTGGGGGTGCCATGGGCATCCCCAAGCTTAGGCTCTTACCACTCCTTGTTCCGTAATCCATCAAAAGAATTCACCCAAAACTTGAAAACTTCACAACACAAAACTCAATAGAAATCTCGTGAGCTCCGTTAGAGAAAGAAAACAAAAGACTACTTTAAGGTACTGTAGTGAACTTGTTCTTTATTTGTATTGGTGTTAAAACTACTGTATTCCAACTTCTCTATGGTTTATAAACTATTTTACTAGCCATAAATTCATCAAAGTAAGCAAACAACACACGCAAAACAGAATCTGCCAAAAACAGAACAGTCTGTAGTAATCTGTTACTAACGCAAACTTCTGGAACCCAAACAATTCCACCAAAATTATAAGACCTGGGCAATTTGTTTGTTGATCAGCAGCAATTGGAATCACTATTTTATCACGTTCTGGTGATTTTTGACAATTCGGGCACTGAAAGCAAAGATTCTGGAAATTACAGCAAGATCAAATAACTATCTTCCAAGAAGATCTAATAAGTTTAACTTGGCACAAACACTAATTAAAACATAAAACCACATCTAAACAGAGGCTAGATGGATTATTTATTCCTAAACAGAACCAAAAAGAAAGAAACTAAAATAAAATTGGGTTGCCTCCCAACAGGCGCTATCGTTTAACGCCCCTAGCTAGGCATGATGATTTCAATGATGCTCACATAAAAGATAAGAATTGTAATGTAAAGAGAGCATCATGAAGAATATGACTAGCACATTTAAGTCTAACCCACTTCCTATACATAGGTATTTTGTGAGAAAACAACTTGTGGGGACAAGAATCAACTTGCATAGGAAGGTAAAACAAGCATAACTTCAAAATTTTAAGCACATAGAGAGGAAACTTGATATTATTGCAATTCCTACAAGCATATGTTCCTCCCTCATAATAATTTTCAGTAGCATCATGAATGAATTCAACAATATAACCAGCACCTAAAGCATTCTTTTCATGATCTACTTGCATAGAAAATTTACTACTCTCCACATAAGCAATTTTCTTCTCATGAATAGTAGTGGGAGCAAACTCAACAAAATAACTATCATATGATTGAAAATTAAGATCAAGATGACAAGTTTCATGGTTATCATTATTCTTTATAGCATACGTGTCATCACAATAATCATCATAGATAGGAGGCATGCTTTCATCATAATAATTTTGCTCATCAAAGCTTGGGGGACAAGATATATCATCTTCCTCAAACATAGCTTCCCCAAGCTTGTGGCTTTGCATATCATTAACATCATGGATATTCAAGGAATTCATACTAACAACATTGCAATCATGCTCATCATTCAAAGATTTAGTGCCAAACAATTTATAGATTTCTTCTTCTAACACTTTGGCACAATTTTCCTTTCCATCATACTCACGAAAGATATTAAAAAGGTGAAGCGTATGAGACAAACTCAATTCCATTTTTTGGTAGTTTTCTTTTATAAACTAGACTAGTGCTAAAACAAGAATCAAAAAGATTCGATTGCAAGATCTAAAGATATACCTTCACTTACCTAGCCTCCCCGGCAACGGCGCCAGAAAAGAGCTTGATGTCTACTACACAACCTTCTTCTTGTAGACGTTGTTGGGCCTCCAAGTGCAGAGGTTTGTAGGACAGTAGCAAATTTCCCTCAAGTGGATGGCCTAAGGTTTATCACTACAACAAAAACAAACATATAGCAACGCCTACGTAGCAACGGTGTGCCAACATGTGTTGGTGGGCCTTGGGATCAACCTCTCCCACCTCCCCACGAATAGCTAACCTCCTCCATCGACTCAAAAAAAGCTAGCCTCCTCCACGTACCCACCTCCTCCTCGTCTTCCTATCTTTCTCCTCAATTTTCTGTGGTCTTCCTACTTTCCACCCTCAAAACTTGGAGGGGCCGATGTCTTCCCAGAAATAACTGGAGGGGCCGGTACCGCTGTGGTCTACAGAGGGCGGATTCATGTCCTTACTACCTGGTCGTGCCACCGGTTGCCACGATCTGGGGCGGCGGCGACGAGCTTAGCCGAAATGTCTAAGTTGCAGATCTGGGTTAGATTCGCGTCGGAGCCGCACAAACACGTGTACTCCGGCCAGTACGCTGGCCGCGACGTCTCCATCCCAAGTAGGACGCCGCTCAATTCGAGCAGCAGTTCGGGAACTAGGTCGGCTTCCGCCTCTGCCACACAACTACATCTCCGCAATCGTACGTTCTACAATCCTCTTTATTTCTTTCTCCCACCATCTCATCCCCTTGGTCGATCTTAGCTGATCCACCACCACAGGCACTAGCATAGTGATAAATCCATGTTTCTGCGCTGGATCCTCTGCTTCTAACTATATGTCCTATTATTACCTCAACATCTGCACTCTGCAATAGGTACCTGCCATGGTGTTGTAGATCACGGCACGCTGAAGCATCCGCTTCTCCTTTCTAGGTATTTCAATTTTATACATGTCTATAAATTTTATATTTAGTTCACCATCTGCAAGATGTTGCTAGTGAGATTTATTAATTTTGATATATCTACTGTGTTAATTTGAGCAGAATATTTGCATCCTCTTGTTCAAACAAATTGTTTCTTAGGACGCATTAGTTTTTTTTTGTTGCTGCTACTAAGTGGATAATTAATCAAAATTAGAATGTGAAGTTGATCATCACACACTCATTTAACTGGCTGCCGTTTTATCTAAAATATATATCCTAGTTGTGGCCTTGTCATCAAAGAGCAATGCGTACAGGATCCTTGAAGATACACTAGAAGTTTATACGTATAGGGACATACACTACAGGAACTGATCAGCACTACTATAGTATCATGACTACTCTTAGGGCATGTCCAATGCCAAGACTCTTAACTAGGCACTTAACTACTGACACCTAACTAAGCGCCTATACAGGAGGCTAGCTTGTGCCCAACCAGGCGCTTATTCCATCATAGAAATTGCCTAAGCGTCCGGCTCCAAGTGTGGCATCGGATGCCCAGGAATTTGGTCGGTGTCATGAAAATAGCTGCGATTTTAATTCCTAGCGCCTATTTAAGCGCCCCCATTGTAGACGCCCTTATGAATCCTTACCTTTTTTTCATTTCAGCTGCCCTCAGAGTTCTGTAAATATCAAAGGTAACAGCTCATCTTATTTACCATTGCTACTTATGTATTGCTGAAAGGGGTTCGTGTTATACCAAGCTGTTTGATGGAGAATAAGTAGTACCAAATTTTCCTGTACATTGGTTCTGAGCTCTTTACTATACACGTGCAGGTAGACAAGTTTATCTTATTAAATATTTTCCTTTCCCTGGCTGATTGTGTTCAAATTCAACTTTTTATGATGACAAGGGTATTTATTTTTAGTGAACGACCATGACATATATAGCTATGGAAGCTTCTGCAGAAAGAGGAGGCAACTGCATGATTCTGCATTGACATAGCCTCCACAAAGCAGAGATTTGAGTTACTGATTTTCCCTATTCTGTACAATTTGTCTTGGTTTTATATAAATAAATATAAGCCATATTTTCCCTATACTCACTTATTATAGAACTTAGTTAATTTAGTAAATGAGCATGTGTTGGTTTATGCAGATTCTTATTTAGATAAGCGGTGGATATTCAGGACTTGTGCAGGGCAATTAGGAGAAATATAATGTCATCATCCTGGTGTTCATTATTTTCTTTGAAGTGTTTTTAAATTGTTGAAATATTGCATCTACTTGTATTTTCTGGGCCACAACAAATTTTCATAGGAAACGAAGGACGTGTGGTATGTTAGCATATGATTTTATTCAAGAGAGGTAACTTGTTTCTTACTTAGTATGTTCTTTTAAAGGTTTGACATATAGCAAGTTTGTTCATAAGAAAACACAATGATCAAAGTGGTTGTCACATGTAGGTTCTTTTTTGCGTACAGAGCTACTGATGTCGTCTTCATCCTTTGTAAGGTGCTCCTCTAAATTTTACTACTGATCAGTTGACCTGCTTTTCTGTACTGTTAGTTGCTCATCTCATTTCTTCCATTGTTGTAGATTGACAAGACGAATGGATGATGCATGGCTCAAATGTTGATTCCAAGGTCGGGAGTGGGGCTGCTAATGAACAATTAGAATGTGATTTTCGTGGTCAATGTTTCAGACATGATGTTTTAGAATAGTTGAGAAGTTGGCTGCAAGGTTGAGAATTAGGCAACTATTAGTAGATAGTTTCATATCTTGTAAACTTTTGACCATAGTCTTTGTAATCCAACATATTTGATATAATATATGATACCTTTTTTGTTTGTTATATTGTGTGGTTTTTATGCACTATCAGCATTGACCTAATTATTTTGGAAATACCATTAATTGTTCTTGCTATCTAGAAAGCTTTTGGTTGTTGCAATGATTTGTTATGTCCATTTGAAAATCCTTTTGTGCAGAGTAGCCACCAACGCATATGAAGTGTTGTTAAATTGTAACTATATACGTTGCTATCTTACAACGCTTGTACACGCTATTTACCAACGAATCTATATACGTTGTTGTAGACTCTTCCAACGCCACCAACGACAACGCATAAAAATCCATTGGTGTAGACCATAGCAACACATATTGGAACATACGACAACGCATCGATGCGTTGCTGAAGGGGGGTTCCTGTTGTAGTGTATCAATCCGTAGGAGGCGTAGGATGAAGATGGTCTCTCTCAAGCAACCCTGCAACCAAATAACAAAGAGTCTCTTGTGTCCCCAACACACTCAATACAATGGTAAATTGTATAGGTGCACTAGTTCGGCGAAGAGATGGTGATACAAGTGCAAAATAGATAGTAGATATAGGTTTTTGTAAACTGAAAATATAAAAACAGCAAGGTAGCGAGTGGTAAAAGTGAGCGCAAACGGCATTGCAATGATAGGAAACAAGGCCTAGGGTTCATACTTTCACTAGTGCAAGTTCTCTCAACAATAATAACATAGATAGATCATATAACGAGCCCTCAACATGCAACAAAGAGTCACTCTGAAGCCACTAATAGCGGAGAACAAACGTAGACATTATGGTAGGGTACGAAACCACCTCAAAGTTATTCTTTCAAATCAATCCGTTGGGCTATTCCTATAAGTGTCACAAACAACCCTGGAGTTTTTACTAGAATAACACCTTAAGATACAAATCAACCAAAACCCTAATGTCACCTAGATACTCCATTGTCACCTCAAGTATCCGTGGGCATGATTATGCGATATGCATCACACAATCTCAGATTTATCAAACCAACATAAAAGTACTTCAAATAGTGCCCCAAAGTTTCTATTGGAGAATCAAGAACGTGTGCCAACCCCTATGCATAGGTTCATGGGCGGAACCCGCAAGTTGGTCACCAAAACATACATCAAGTGGCACGTGATATCCCATTGTCACCACAGATAAGCACGGCAAGACATACATCAAGTGTTCATAAAAGACTCAATCCGATAAGATAACTTCAAAGGGGAAACTCAATTCATCACAAGAGAGTAGACGGGGAGAAGAAACATAAGATCCAACTACAATAGCAAAGCTCGGGATACATCAAGATCGTGCCATAGATGGAACACAAGAGAGAACACGAGAGAGAGAGAGAGATCAAACACATAGCTACTGCTACATATCCTCAGCCCCGAGGGTGAACTACTCCCTCCTCGTCATGGATAGCGCCGGGATGATGAAGATGGCCACCGGAGATGGATCCCCCCTCCGGCAGGGTACCGGAAAGGGGTCCCGATTGGTTTTTCGTGGTTCTAGAAGCTTGCGGCGGCCGAACTCCCGATCTATCTTCTGTTCTGGAAGTTTTAGGGTCATAGGTATATATGGGTGAAAGGAGTACGTCGGAGGAGCTACGGGGGCCCCACGAGGCAGGGGGGCGCGCCCAGGGGGGAGGGCACGCCGCCACCCTCGTGAGCACCTCCCGTATCTTCTGACGTGGGGTCCAAGTCCATCAGGTGGGTTTCCTTCCAAAAATAACTTCTCCAGTTGATGTCGTTCCGTTTTGACTCCGTCTGATATTCCTTTTCCTCGAAATACTGAAATAGGAATAAAACAACAAATCTGGGCTGGGCCTCCGGTTAATAGGTTAGTCCCAAAAATAATATAAAAGTGGAAAATAAAGCCCAATATTGCCTAAAACAGTAGATAAAGTAGCATGGAGCAATCAAAAATTATAGATAAGTTGGAGACGTATCACTCCAACGTATCTATAATTTTTGATTGCTCCATGCTACATTATCTACTGTTTTGGACTATATTGGGCTTTATTTTCCACTTTTATATTATTTTTGGGACTAACCTATTAACCGTAGGCCCAGCCCAAAATTGCTGTTTTTTGCCTATTTCAGTGTTTCGGAGAAACAGAATATCAAATGGAGTCCAAACGGAATAAAATCTTCGGGAACGTGATTTTCTCACCGAACGTGATCCAGGAGACTTGGACCCTACTCTAGGGAGTCAAAGAGGAGGTCATGAGGGTGGGGGGCGCGCCCCCCCTGCCTCGTGGGCCCCTCGGTGCTCCACCGACGTACTTCTTCCTCCTATATATACACACGTACCCCCAAACGATCAGAACAAGAGCCAAAAACCTAATTCCACCGCCGCAACTTTCTGTATCCACGAGATCCCATCTTGGGGCCTGTTCCGGAGCTCCGCCGGAAGAGGGTCGTCATCACGGAGGGTTACTACATCATCCTAGCCCCTCCGATGAAGTGTGAGTAGTTTACCTCAGACCTTCGGGTCCATAGTTAGTAGCTAGATGGCTTCTTCTCTCTCTTTGAATCTCAATACAAAGTTCTCCCCCTCTCTTGTGGAGATCTATTCGATGTAATCTTCTTTTTGCGGTGTTTTTGTTGAGACCGATGAATTGTGGGTTTATGATCAAGTCTATCTATGAATAATATTTGAATCTTCTCTGAATTCTTTTATGTATGATTGATTATCTTTGCAAGTCTCTTCGAATTATCCGTTTGGTTTGGCCAACTAGATTGGTAGTTCTTGCCATGGGAGAAGTGCTTAGCTTTGGGTTCCATCTTGCGGTGTCCTTACCCAGTGACAGAAGGGGCAGCAAGGCACGTATTGTATCGTTGCCATTGAGGATAACAAGATGGTGTTTATTTCATATTGCATGAATTTATCTCTCTACATCATGTCATCTTGCTTAAGGCGTTACTCTGTTTTTAACTTAATACTCTAGCTGCATGCTGGATAGCGGTCGATGAGTGGAGTAATAGTAGTAGATGCAGAATCGTTTCGGTCTACTTGTCACGGACGTGATGCCTATATACATGACCATGCCTAGATATTCTCATAACTGTGCTCAATTCTGTCAATTGCTCAACAGTAATTTGTTCACCCACCGTAGAATACTTATGCTCTTGAGAGAAGCCACTAGTGAAACCTATGGCCCCAGGGTCTATTCTCATCATATCAATCTCCATCACTTTAATCTTGCTTTGCTTTTTTACTTTGCTTTTACTTTTTACTTTGCATCTTTATACCAAAAATACCAAAAAAATTATATCTATCAGATCTCACTCTCGTAAGTGACCGTGAAGGGATTGACAACCCTTAATCGCATTGGTTGCGAGTAGCTATCGTTTTGTGCAGGTACGAGGGACTTGAGCGTGTCCTCCTACTGGATTGATACCTTGGTTCTCAAAAACTGAGGGAAATACTTATGCTACTCTGTTGCATCATCCGTTGTGGGGGAGTCTACGCAAAAAGTCAACATACCAAGTACCCATCACAATCCCTATCTCTCGCATTACATTATTTGCCATTTGCCTCTTGTTTTCCTCTCCCCCACTTCACCCTTGCCGTTTTATTCGCCCTCTCTCTATCCTCCCTCTCTATATGCCTCTTTTTGCCCGCTTGCTTTTTGTTTGCTCGTGTGTTAGATTGCTCGTTTGTCGCGATGGCTCAAGATACTACCAAATTGTGTGACTTCACCAATACCAATAATAATGATTTCCTTAGCACTCCGATTGCTCCTCTTACCGATGCTGAATCTTGTGAAATTAATACTTCTTTGTTGAATCTTGTTATGAAAGATCAATTCGCCGGCGTTCCTAGTGAAGATGCCGCTACTCATCTGAATAGCTTCGTTGATTTATGTGATATGCAAAAAAGATGCCAATAATGATGTCATTAAATTGAAGCTATTTCCTTTTTCTCTTAGAGATCGTGCTAAAGCTTGGTTTTCGTCTTTGCCTAAAAATAGTATTGATTCATGGTACAAGTGCAAAGATGCTTTTATCTCTAAGTATTTTCCTACCGCTAAGATCATCTCTCTTAGAAACAATATTATGAACTTTAAACAACTTGATCATGAACATGTTGCACAAGCTTGGGAGAGAATGAAATTAATGATACGTAATTGCCCTACTCATGGTTTGAATTTGTGGATGATCATACAAAATTTTATGCCGAATTGAATTTTGCTTCTAGAAATCTTTTAGATTCGGCCGCGGGAGGCACTTTTATGGAAATCACTTTAGGAGATGCTACTAAAATCCTAGATAATATTATGGTTAATTATTCTCAATGGCATACTGAAAGATCTTCTAATAAAAAAGTTCATGCAATAGAAGAAATCAATGTGTTGAGTGGAAAGATGGATGAACTTATGAAATTATTTGCTACTAAGAGTGTTTCTTCTGATCCTAATGATATGCCTTTGTCTACTTTGATTAAGAATAACAATGAATCTATGGATGTGAATTTTGTTGGTAGGAATAATTTTGGTAACAATGCTTATAGAGGGAATTTTAATCCTAGGCCATATCCTAGTAATCCTTCTAATAATTATGGGAATTCCTACAACAACTCTTGTGGAAATTATAATAAGAATCCCTCTGAATTTGAGAATAGTGTTAAATAATTTATGAATTCACAAAAGAATTTTAATGCTTTGCTTGAGGAGAAATTGCTTAAAGTTGATGATTTGGCTAGAAACATTGATAGAATTTCTCTTGAGGTTTATTATTTAAAGCTTAGATCTATTCCTCCTAAGCATGATATCAATGAGTCTCTCAAAGCCATGAGAATTTCCATTGATGAGTGCAAGGAAAGAACCGCTAGGATGCGTGCTTCCAAAGATGCCTTTATTAAAGCGTGTTCCTCCAATTCCTACGAAAATCAAGATGAAGATCTAAAAGTTATTGATGTGTCCCCTATTAAATATTTGTTTTGAAATATGAATCTTGATGAAACTGAATATGATCTTCCTTTACCTAGAAGGTGTTCTAAAAATTCAGAGTATTTAGATCTTAATGATGAAATTGACGAAAGTGGGATTGAAAGAAATAAAAATCTAAATGTTGCTAAACCCACTATATTGGATTTCAAGGAATTTAATTATGAAAGTTGTTCTTTAATTGATTGTATTTCCTTTTTTCAATCCGTGCTAAATTCTCCACATGCTTATAGTCAAAATAAAGCCTTCACCAAACATATTGTTGATGCATTGATGCAATCTTATGAAGAAAACTTGAGTTGAAAGTTTCTATCCCTAGAAAACTCTATGATGAGTGGGAACCAACTATTAAAATTAAAATTAAAGATTATGAGTTTTATGCTTTGTGTGATTTGGGTGCTAGTGTCTCTACTATTCCCAAGACTTTGTGTGATTTACTAGATTTCCGTAATTTTGATGATTGCTCTCTAAACTTGCATCTTGCGGATTCCACAATTACGAAACCTATGGGAAGGATTAATGATGTTCTTATTGTTGCAAATAGGAATTATGTGCCCGTAGATTTCATTGTTCTTGATATAGATTACAATCCTTCTTGCCCTATTATTCTTGGTAGACCTTTCCTTAGAACGGTTGGTGTGATTATTGATATGAAGGAAGGGAATATTAGATTTCAATTTCCACTAAAAAAGGGCATGGAACACTTTCCTAGAAAGAAAATAAAATTACCATATGAAACTATCATGAGAGCCACTTATGGATTGCCTACCAAAGATGGCAATACCTAGATCTATCCTCGCTTCTATGCCTAGCTAGGGGCGTTAAACGATAGCGCTTGTTGGGAGGCAACCCAATTTTATTTTTATTCCTTGCTTTTTGCTCCTGTTTAGTAATAAATAAATTATTTAGCCTCTTTTTTGGTTGTGTTTTTGTGTTTAATTAGTGTTTGTGCCAAGTAGAACCGTTGGGAAGACTTGGGGAAAGTCTTGTTGAACTTGCTGTAAAAAACAGAAACTTTAGCGCTCACGAGAACTGCTGTCATTTTTATTTGAATAGTGCTATTTAGTTAATTATTTTTTTCAGATGATTAATAGATAAATTCCTCACGTCCAGAAATTTATTTTAGAATTTTTGGGGTTCCAGATCTTGCGCTAGCTACAGATTACTACAGACTGTTCTGTTTTTGACAGATTCTGTTTTTCGTGTGTTGTTTGCTTATTTTGATGAATCTATGGCTAGTAAAATAGTTTATAATCCATAGAGAAGTTGGAATAAAGTAGTTTTAACACCAATATAAATAAAGTATGAGTTCATTACAGTACCTTGAAGTGGTCTTTTGTTTTCTTTCGCCAACGGAGCTCACGAGTTTTCTATTTTGAGTTTTGTGTCGTGAAGTTTTCAAGTTTTGGGTGAATTCTTTTGATGGATCATGGAACAAGGAGTGGCAAGAGCCTAATATTGGGTATGCCCATGGCACCCCAAATATAATCCAAGGACACCAAAAAGTCAAAGCTTGGGGATGCCCCAGAAGGCATCCCCTCTTTTCGTCCACTTCCATCAGTAATTTACTTGGAGCTATATTTTTATTCACCAACATGATATGTGTTTTGCTTGGAGTGTCTTGTATTATTTGTGTCTCTGTGTCTTAGTATGCCACAATCATCCTTGCTGTACACACCTTTTGAGAGAGCCATACATGAATTAAAATTTGATAGAATACTCTATGTACTTCACTTATATCTTTTTGAGCTAAGTAGTTTCGCTCTATGTGCTTCACTTATATCTTTTGAGCGTTATAATTTTGCTCTATGTGCTTCACTTAGATATTTTAGAGCACGGTGGTGGATTTGTTTTAAAGAAACTATTGATCTCTCATGCTTCACTTAAATTATTTTGAGAGTCTCTTAATAGCATGGTAATTTGCTTAATAATAATATGCTTGGTATTCAAGATTTGTGAAACTTTCTTTTGAGTGTGTTGAATACTAAGAAAAGATTGAAACATGATAATTGTTTTGAGATATGGAGGTGATAATATTAAAGTCATGCTAGTTGAGTAGTTGTGAATTTAAAGAATACTTGTGTTAAAGTTTACGATTCCCGTAGCATGCACGTATGGTGAACCGTTATGTGACGAAGTCGGAGCATGATTTATTTATTGATTGTCTTCCTTATGAGTGGCGGTCGGGGACGAGCTATGGTCTTTTCCTACCAATCTATCCCCCTAGGAGCATGCGCGTAATACTTTGCTTTGATAACTTCTAGATTTTTGCAATAAGTATATGAGTTCTTTATGACTAATGTTGAGTCCGTGGATTATACGCACTCTCACCCTTCCACCTTTGCTAGCCTCTCTAATACCGCACACTTTTCGCCGGTATCATACACCTACCATATAGCTTCCTCAAAACAGCCACCATACCTACCTATTATGGCAGTTCCATAGCCATTCTGAGATATATTGCCATGCAACTTTCCACCATCTAGTTCGTCATGACACATTAGTCATTGTCATATTGCTTAGCATGATCATGTAGTTGACATAGTATTTGTGGCAAAGCCACCATTCATAATTTTTTCATACTTGTCACTCTTGATTCATTGCATATCCCAGTACACCGCCGGAGGCATCCATATAGAGTCATACTTTGTTTTAGAATCGAGTTGTAATCATTGAGTTGTAAATAAATAAAAGTGTGATGATCATCATTCAATAGAGCATTGTCCCAAATAAAAAAGGGGGAGAAAGGCCAAAGAAAAAAAGAAGGCCAAAAAAAGGGCAATGCTACTATCCTTTTTTCCACACTTGTGCTTCAAAGTAGCACCATGATATAGCGAGTCTCATATATTGTGCTTCAAAGTAGCACCATGTTCTTCATATAGAGAGTCTCATATGTTGTCACTTTCATATACTAGTGGGAATTTTACATTATAGAACTTGGCTTGTATATTCCAATGATGGGCCTCCTCAAGTGCCCTAGGTCTTCGTGAGCAAGCAAGTTGGATGCACACCCACTAGTTTCTTTTGTTGAGCTTTCATACATTTATAGCTCTATTGCATCCGTTGCATGGCAATCCCTACTCACTCACATTGATATCTATTGATGGGCATCTCCATAGCCCGTTGATACGCCTAGTTGATGTGAGACTGTCTTCCCCTCCTTTTTGTCTTCTCCACAACCACCATTCTATTCCACCTATAGTGCTATATCCATGGCTCACGCTCATGTATTGCGTGAAGATTGAAAAAGTTTTGAAAAAGTTAGAGTATGAAACAATTGCTTGGCTTGTCATCGGGGTTGTGCATGATTTAAATACTTTGTGTGGTGAAGATGGAGCATAGCCAGACTATATGATTTTGTAGGGATAACTTTCTTTGGCCATGTTATTTTGAGAAGACATAATTTCTTTGTTAGTATGCTTGAAGTATTATTATTTTAATGTCAATATAAACTTTTGTCTTGAATCTTTCTAATCTGAATATTCATACCACAATTAAGAAGATTTGCATTGAAATTATGCCAAGTAGCACTCCACATCAAAAAATTCTCTTTTTATCATTTACCTACTCGAGGACGAGCAGGAATTAAGCTTGGGGATGCCTGATACGTCTCCAACGTATCTATAATATTTGATTGCTCCATGCTATATTATCTACTATTTTGGACTATATTGGGCTTTATTTTCCACTTTTATATTATTTTTGGGACTAACCTATTA
This sequence comes from Triticum dicoccoides, assembly GCF_002162155.2. Lineage (NCBI taxonomy): Eukaryota > Viridiplantae > Streptophyta > Magnoliopsida > Poales > Poaceae > Triticum > Triticum dicoccoides. Next base: position 759,923,032 of record NC_041382.1, read on the forward strand.
ACTGGAGGCCCAGCCCAGAATTGTTGTTTTTTTGCCTATTTCAGTGTTTCAGATAAACAAAATATCAAACGGAGTCCAAACGGAATAAAATCTTCGGGAACGTGATTTTCTCACCGAACGTGATCTAGGAGACTTGGACCCTACTCCAGGGAGTCAAAGAGGAGGTGGGCCCCTCGGTGCTCCACCGACGTACTTCTTCCTCCTATATATACACACACGTACCCCCAAACGATCAGAACATGACCCAAAAACCTAATTCCACCGACGCAACTTTCTGTATCCACGAGATCCCATCTTGGGGCCTGTTCCGGAGCTCTGCGGAAGAGGGCCGTCATCACAGGGGCTTCTACATCATCCTAGCCCCTCCGATGAAGTGTGAGTAGTTTACCTCAGACCTTCGGGTCCATAGTTAGTAGCTAGATGGCTTCTTCTCTCTCTTTGAATCTCAATACAAAGTTCTCCCCCTCTCTTGTGGAAATCTATTCGATGTAATCTTCTTTTTGCGGTTTGTTTGTTGAGACCGATGAATTGTGGGTTTATGATCAAGTCTATCTATGAATAATATTTGAATCTTCTCTGAATTCTTTTATGTATGATTGGTTATCTTTGCAAGTCTCTTCGAATTATCCGTTTGGTTTGGCCAACTAGATTGGTAGTTCTTGCCATGGGAGAAGTGCTTAGCTTTGGGTTCGATCTTGCGGTGTCCTTACCCAGTGACAGAAGGGGCGGCAAGGCACGTATTGTATCGTTGCCATCGAGGATAACAAGATGGGGTTTATTTTATATTGCATGAATTATATCTCTACATCATGTCATCTTGCTTAAGGCGTTACTCTGTTTTTAACTTAATACTCTAGATGCATGCTGGATAGCGGTCGATGAGTGGAGTAATAGTAGTAGATGCAGAATCGTTTCGGTCTACTTGTCACGGACGTGATGCCTATATACATGATCATGCCTAGATATTCTCATAACTATGCTCAGTTCTGTCAATTGCTCAACAGTAATTTGTTCACCCACCGTAGAATACTTATGCTCTTGAGAGAAGCTACTAGTGAAACCTATGGCCCCCGGGTCTATTCTCATCATATCAATCTCCATCACTTTAATCTTGCTTTGCTTTTTTACTTTGCTTTTACTTTTCACTTTGCATCTTTATACCAAAAATACCAAAAATATTATATCTATCAGATCTCACTCTCGTAAGTGACCGTGAAGGGATTGACAACCCCTAATCGCGTTGGTTGCGAGTAGCTATCATTTTGTGCAGGTACGAGGGACTTGAGAGTGGTCTCCTACTGGATTGATATCTTGGTTCTCAAAAACTGAGGGAAATACTTACGCTACTCTGCTGCATCATCCCTTCCTCTTCGGGGAAAACCAACGCAAGCTCAAGACGTAGCAACCGACGACTTGGAGAAGCTGACCGTCCGGGAGAGGTACACCGGTGGCGAACAGATCCACACCGCCAATGGATCAGGTATGGCTATTGATCAGGAACAGATCCTACGCAACATGGAGGTGTACCTGAGGATGAACAGGAACATATCCTACGCAAGTGTCACTCCGAGGCTTATGGAGGACACCACGCTGGAGATAGAACTGCACATAAGGTATTGCAATCCGGTTTTTATTGGCCTACTCTCTTCAAGGATGCCCGTAAGTTTGTTGTATCTTGTGATGAATGTCAAAGAATTGGTAATATTAGTAGACGTCAAGAAATGCCTATGAATTATTCACTTGTTATTGAACCATTTGATGTTTGGGTCTTTGATTATATGGGACCTTTTCCTGCCTCCAATGGACACACACATATTTTAGTTGTTGTTGATTACGTTACTAAGTGGGTAGAAGCTATTCCAACTAGTAGTGTTGATCATAACACCTCTATGCTTAAAGAAGTTATTTTTCCAAGGTCTAGGGTCCCTAGATATTTAATGACTGATGGTGGTTCACATTTTATTCATGATGCTTTCCGTAAAATGCTTGCTAAATATGATGTTAATCATAGAATTGCATATCCTTATCACCCACAGTCTAGTGGTCAAGTAGAATTGAGCAATAGAGAACTCAAATTAATTTTGCAAAAGACTGTTAATAGATCTAGAAAGAATTGGTCCAAGAAACTTGATGATGCATTATGGGCCTATAGAACGGCATATAAAAATCCTATGGATATGTCTCCGTATAAAATGGTTTATGGAAAAGCATGTCACTTACCTCTCGAACTAGAACATAAGGCTTATTAGGCTATTAAAGAGCTCAATTATGATTTCAAACTTGCCGGTGAGAAAAGGTTATTTGACATTAGCTCACTTGATGAATGGAGAACCCAAGCCTATGAGAATGCCAAGTTGTTTAAAGAAAAAGTTAAAAGATGGCATGACAAAAGGATACAAAAGCGTGAGTTTAATGTAGGTGATTATGTATTGCTATACAACTATCGTTTAACATTTTTTGCAGGAAAACTTCTCTCTAAATGGGAAGGTCCTTACTTTATCGAGGAGGTCTATCGTTCCGGTGCCATAAAAATCAACAACTTCGAAGGCACAAATTCGAAGGTGGTGAACGGTCAAAGAATTAAGCATTATATCACACGTACCTATAAATGTTGAAACTAATGTTATTGAAACCGTAACCCCGGAGGAATACATAAGGGACACTTTTCGGAACGTTTCAGACTCCGAAAAGGAACAGGTATGTGGTACGGTAAGTAAACCGACTCCAAAGCAGTTGTAATGACAATTTTTCTCCGTTTTGGAATATTTAGAAAAATAGAAAAATAAGAAGCAGTCCAGGAAGGACACGAGGGCTCCACGAGGGTGGAGGGCGCGCCCTACCCCCCTGGGCGCCCCCTACCTCGTGGGCACCTCATGTGCTCTCCGGACTCCGTTTTCTTGCACGATACATATTTTGGTCGGTAAAAATTCATTATATAGTCTCCCGGAGGTTTTGAGTCCCGTATCACGCGGAAATCTCCTGTTCTTGTTTCGAGCTGTTTTCTGCCAGGGTTGTCAAAGCCAAGCATCATGTCGTCTCCCTCCTCCTCCAACAATGAGGGCAATGATGCTTGGCTAATGAAGATAGAGCTGAAGAGAGAAGAACCCATGGAGATCAACAAGGATCAAGGGATCAAGAAGGCCACGGAGGACCAAGTTCCGGCAACAGAAGACATCCTTCAACTTGATCACAATCTTCTTACCCCAACTGAGATCGAAGCTTTCAAGATGATTGAGTTAGCTCGTATACAAAATAAGTATCTCACACGTGAAAATATTTTGTTGAAGGAGCATATCCTCGCACTCAAAGGCATTATCCGCAAGTTAGAAGACCTCCTACGCTTGATGTGCGACTATCCATCATCAACAACTCCATCTTCTTCACCATCACTTTTATCTTTACCGTTTTTCTTAGTTCAATCCTTTTGGTAATATCTTGATCTAGTAGTATAAAGTTTTTAGTATGATCTAGTTGTGAGTTTTGCTTTATGATTCTTCTATGTAATCGAGTTTGTGAGCTATATATAATAAAGATTAGTGTTGAGTCAAGGGCTTGATTATTTTTCTATGATCTTGAGTAAATAAAAGAAAAGAGAAAGAATAAAAAGAAATAAAAGAGATCATATGGATCTTATGGAGAGTAATGAGCTCACATAGAAAGAGTATGATGATTAAAAGTTCTTGAGAGTTGACAAACATAGTTTTGGTCATTGTTGCAATTAATAAGAAGTAATAAAGAAAGAGAGGTCTTCACATATAAATACACTATCTTGGACATCTTTTATGATTGTGAGCACTCATTAAAATATGACATGCTAAAGAGTTGACGTTGGACAAGGAAGACAACGTAATGGGTTATGTTTTCTTACATCTGAGATAAATTATATTTTTATGGATCACCCAACATGATTGAGCTTGCATTTCCCTCTCATGCTAGCCAATTCTTTGCACCAAGTAGAGATACTACTTGTGCTTCCAAATATCCCTAAACCCAGTTTTGCCATGAGAGTCCACCATATCTACCTATGGATTGAGTAAGATCATTCAAGTAAGTTGTCATCGATGCAAGCAATAAAAATTGCTCTCTAAATTTGTATGACTTATTAGTGTGGGAGAAAATAAGCTTTATACGATCTTGTGATATGGAAGAAATAAAAGCGACGGACTGCATAATAAATGTCCATATCACAAGTGGCAATATAAAGTGACGTTCTTTCGCATTAAGATTTTGTGCATCCAACCATTAAAGCGCATGACAACCTCTGCTTCCCTTTGCGAAGGGCCTATCTTTTACTTTTATCTCCTACCTTACATAAGAGTCATGGTGATCTGCACCTTTCCTTTTTACGTTTTATCTGTTGGCAAGCACAATATGTTGGAAAGATCCTGGTATATATGGTTAACTGGATGTGAGTTTTCATGAACTATTATTGTTGACATTACCCTTAAGGTAAAACGTTGGGAGGCAAAACTATACGCCCCTATCTTTCTCTGTGTCCAATTAAAACTCCATACCCATAAGTATTACGTGAGTGTTAGCAATTGTGAAAGACTATATGATACTTGAGTATGTGGACTTGCTGAAAAGCTCTTATATTGACTCTTTCCTATGTTATGATAAATTGCAATTGTTCCAATGACTGAGATTATAGTTTGTTAGTTGTCAATGAAGTTTATGATTCATACTTGAAATTGTGATTGAATTGTCACTCTAGCATAAGAGATCATATGACAAGAATTATATAAGTTGTTATTCTAAGAATGATCATGATGCCCTCATGTCCGTATTTTATTTTTATCGACACCTCTATCTCTAAACATGTGAACATATTTTTCGATTTCGGCTTTCGCTTGAGGGCAAGAGAGGTCTAAGCTTGGGGGAGTTGATACGTCAATTTTGCATCATGCTTTTATATAGATATTTATTGCATTATGGGTTGTTATTACATATTATGTCACAATACTTATGCCTATTCTCTCTTATTTTACAAGGTTTGCATACAAAAGGGAGAATGCCGGCAGCTGGGATTCTGGGCTGGAAAAGGAGCAAATATTAGAGACCTATTCTGCACAGCTCCAAAAGTCCTGAAACTTCACGGAAGTCATTTTCAGAATATATAAAAAATACTGAGCGCAAGAAGTTCACCAGGAGGGCCACACCCTGCGCACGAGGGTGGGGGGTGCGCCCCCCTACCTCATGGCCCCCCTGGTGGCCCTCCGATGTCCATCTTCTGCTATATGGAGTCTTTCGATGAGAAAAAAATAAGAAGCCATCTTTCCGGACGAGACTCCACCGCCACGAGGCGGAACCAATCTAGGGCTCCGGCGGAGCTGTTCTGCCGGGGAAACTTCCCTCCGAGAGGGGGAAATCATCGCCATCGTCATCACCAACGCTCCTCTCATCGGGAGAGGGCAATCTTCATCAACATCTTCACCAGCACTATCTCCTCTCAAAACCCTAGTTCATCTCTTGTATCCAATTCTTGTCTCCAAGTCCGGGATTGGTACATGTGGGTTGTTAGTAGTGTTAATTGCTCCTTGTAGTTGATGCTAGTTGGTTTATTTGGTGGAATATCATATGTTCAGATCCTATATGCACATTAATACCTCTCTGATTATGAGCATGAATATGCTTTGTGAGTAGTTACGTTTGTTCCTGAGGACATGGGAGAAGTCTTGCTATTAGTAGTCATATGAATTTGGTATTCGTTCGATATTTTGATAAGATGTATATTGTCTCTCCTATAGTGGTGTTATGTGAACGTCAACTACATGACACTTCACCATTATTTGGGCCTAGAGAAAGACATTGGGAAGTAATAAGTAGATGATGGGTTGCTAGAGTGACAGAAGCTTAAACCATAGTTTAGGCGTTGCTTCGTAAGGGGCTGATTTGGATCCATATGTTTCATGCTATGGTTAGGTTTACCTTAATATTTTTGTTGTAGTTGCGGATGCTAATAATAGAGGTTAATCATAAGTGGGATGCTTGTTCAAGTAAGAATAGCACCCAAGCACCAGTCCACCCACATACCAAATTATCAAAGTACCGAACGCGAATCATATGAACATGATGAAAACTAGCTTGACGATATTCCCATGTGTCCTCGGGAGCGCTTTTCTCTATATAAGAGTTTGTCCAGGCTTGTCCTTTGCTACAAAAAGGAGTGGGCCACCTTGCTGCACTTTATTTACTTTTGTTACTTGTTACTCGTTACAAATTATCCTATCACAAAACTATCTGTTACCTATTATTTCAGTGCTTGCAGAGAATACCTTGCTGAAAACCGCTTATGATTTCCTTCTGCTCCTTGTTGGGTTCGACACTCTTACTTATCGAAAGGACTACAATAGATTCCCTATACTTGTGGGTCATCACCGCCCGCCGAGGTGCACCGTCGCCGGAAACCGCCGCCCAAGCCGGGGAACCGCGAGGAGGAGAGGAAGAGGGCCGCCACCGCCGGCTTCACCACGGCGCCGCGCGGGCCACGGCCGGCCACGCCAGCCGGCGGCAGCGGCGGGAGGAGGGGTGGGAGGT
>NC_041382.1:759929943-760008885 GCF_002162155.2 Triticum dicoccoides
TGCGCGGGGAGTACAGGGAGTGTTCTGCTCTCTGATTGTCACGATTATTGGCATTTCTGTTTTAGTGTATTAATTACGTAGCTTCCGCCCTCACTTGAATCCGAGTTTGTGCACCTTATTAATTGGATTATCCACTATGTTAGGTCACCTTTGGACTCTACTAGTTTTACAAGTCATGGATATCAGATGAGAAAAGGTTGTTAGCTGCAACAGTTTTACTTCTCATCCTGGTGATTATAAGATGCTTCCAGAAAGTCTTGGATCTTAAAAGCAGTAGCTTTAATGCTCTAAGAAAGGTCAGCTCCAAGACCAGCGTCATTCGGGGCAACAATGTGACAGAAGAAGCACGGCTTGACAACCTTATAAAAAATAAGGCAAGAGAAGTCGTGAACCGTGGTGGACCGTGGAGATCAATGGACCTCCCAAGCCTACCTTACCAGCTATTTTTGGACTCCCCATTTCTAGATTCTGATCGTGTTGAAATCCTGAACAAGTTCTGGTCGCTTGACCCCAAATCAGCTTATCGAGCAGTTGAAGGCACGCTGTCTGCTATGACCAGTTTTCTCTACACCAAAGATTAGAGCACACCCTACCTTGGTTTCAGTAATTCATCAGCATCGGTCATCTTCCGTCGGTCCACACAACTACTAGCTTATGCAACCTTAATCACAGCCATCTGCCTTGTACACCCCAGAGATTACAGGAAAAAATTACACGTTGGAGATAACTGGATTATTTATCCAAAAGAAGATATTTGGATTACATATGTGATGTTGTATGGCACTGTTCTGCTGGAGTTCGTTCACTTCTGTGTACAAATACGCTTTCCGGAAAAAGTTCTCTGGAAGAATATTCCAGCATAGTATTACCGGATTATTAGCCCATAACAAACGGCACTCCAGGTTGAGGGGGATCGCGGGATGGTTACAATGCAAGGACTTCCTCGACGATTGTTGGCACATGAAGCCTAGCGATTGGCGTAAGGAGATTGCAGAATTGGTTCGTCTACATGTTGAAACAGGGTGGAAGGATGACGTAGTGGGTACTAAATCTTACAGGAGGTTTAATGATGCCACGGGTGAGTGGACGCTCGCGAAAAATGGATATTTCCGACTGGTGGGTTGGAGCATACAGAGGCCATTTGACGAGAGCATTATTCTCTGGCGCCTGGCCACAGATTTATTATTCGTTCAGCATAAGGCCGTTTCTCCTGATGACCGTGATCGTGCCCGTCGGTGCAAAGAAATATCCAACTACATGATGCATCTGCTGTTCGAAAACCCTGAGATGCTGATGCCACAACGGCCTACGACGAGCTCGAGGAAATCCTCAAGGGTGAAGAGACACCGCGGGACAAGATGAGATTTACGCAGAATGTAGTTGAGAAGTGCAAGGCGGGTTCGATCCCCAACTCTTTTGTTCGTGATGCTTGGCTGCTTGTTGTAAGCTTTCAGGGTCATGTTGGTGATAAGACCACGATGTGGGAGGTGATCGAAGGCGTGTGGGTGGAGATGCTCTGCTATTCTGCCAGTCGATGCCGCGGGTACTTGCACGCGGAGGCTCTGGGAAACGGTGTGGAGTACCTCTCCTATGTCTGGGTCCTGTTGGCATACGCCGGGATGGAGACATTTTCAGAAAAGCTTCAGAGGAGGGACGATGTGTCATTTGACAGTGATAAGCCTTACCGTTTAGCACAGAAGATAAGACGCACTCGCTCCTTTTGACTCCCAGACTGAAGGCAGCGAGCTTTTTACTCTCTTAGCTCGGTCGAGGATATTATGTATACATCCCTTTAATTGTTTGTCTTGTCTGCCAGCATATCTGTTGGATAATTTGTTGGCGCTCCTTCTGTCTTTCTCACTGCTCGATGCAAGAGATGTACAATAAAATATTAAAAAAAAATCTTAGCTGAGTGCAGACAGTAAAACCTGTTATACATGTACAGGCTGAGTGCAGACAGTAAAACCTGGACACATGTACAGGCTAATGAAACGATGACATGCATTTCCCTTGTCTTACATGGTTCTGCAGTTGGCACAACAAATGGGGCATACATTTGGTACTTCCTCCGTTCCTAAATATAAATCTTTTTAGAGATTCTAATATGAACTACATACAAAGTAAAATAAGTGAATCCACACTTTAAAATATGTCTATATATATTCATATATATAGTTTATATTAAAATCTCTAAAATAACTTATATTTAGGAACAACGGAGTACTAGATTTACCTGGTGGTCAAACCCAGCCATTTACTTCTAGATTCTCTGATTGGAAAAATCTACAGGTCAATAAACAATCCAGTTTTCCCCAAGTACACCAGCGACTAAAATCGAACCCCCAAACACAAACCATTTTTTCTTTCACTAAACGCACACCACAAATCAGTTTTTGTATCAAAGGTTATTCATAACCACAACCAAGCTACTTTTTTTTATGGTGCTACGGCGGGCTTACATCGACCTGAACCATTTTTATTATATAAAAGAGTAAGATACAAGACATCAGATACAACAGATATCAACCAACACACACAAGAAGGCACAAGGAAGAACAGAAGAAGAACCAGAAAGAGCTACGATGAGCATCCAACACCAAAAACTTAGCACCCGACACTACTAGCTGGACCGAGAAGAGCGGAAGCAAGCTTTGTTGAATCAATCAAAAGGAGATCCGTCATTGAGAAGACGTAGAGAAGAAGTTGCCGGCTGCTCTGCAATCACTCTACACCTTTAAGAGAGCTAGGAAGTCGCAACCACCGTCGAAGGGCATCCCACTGCCTAGCCACGTCGCGGCAAAGAGAGCCATCGACCGTGTCACAAGGCAATATTCCGCCGAGACAGTGTCAAAGGGCAATATTCCGCCGAGACAGACCTTACGCCGTGATAAAGTTTGGGCCCAAAAAGGTTCGCGCGTGGACTCGTCCGTTTGGGTCGGCGCATTGGATTGGCGTTTTCGTTCGTTTTGATCTAAACGAACATGCACAGACAATCTGGGTTGACGCGTTGGAATTGCTCTAGTGAAAGAATGAGAGAGGAGAGCGTGTAGCACAAGATGCAGCCTTCATGTGTGCGACACCGCGGCGAGGATAAGAAGAGAAACATAGCGAAATCATTAATTAAGGAGCATTCTTTGCAAACATCACTTCCGCCCTCCCAGGTTGCGACAAGTGGCACGCTGCATGTGCATGCGCCACTTGTTGCAGCCGGAGAGTTTTCCCTTTTTCCATAGACTCATTTATTCAAAACGTTTTATCTCTGAAACCATGCGTCCAAATCAGTAACCGTTTCATCATTGGATTTCTTGTGTTGAGATTTTCAAAACTAAATCTTATGTTAATAAGTTTTGATGAACTTTGTTTTTTTAAAGACGAAAAAACCCAATTGGGAGCATGTTTTTTCTTTCTTTCTGAAAGCCGTTTCTTAGAGGCACGGCCGTGCCTCTCACAGAAGAAAAACCGTGCCTCTCGCAGAAGCAAAATCGTGCCACTCGCAGGAAAAAAAAAGAAGAGAAAACATGTTTTTTCCGTTTCCCAAAGGCACGATCGTGTCTGCGCGGAAGTAAAACCGTCTCTCTCATGGAAAAAAAAAAAGAGAAAACACATTTTTTTTCATTTCCTAGAGGCACGACCTTGCCTCTCGTGGAAGAAAAATCGTGCCTCTCACGAAAGAAAAGAAAAAAGAAAAGAAAATGAGCTTTTGTTCGTTTTCAGGAGGCACGGCCGTGCCTATCGTGGAAGCAAAACCGTGCCTTTCACAAAAGGAAAAAGAAAGAGAAATCGCGTTTTTTTTTCATTTTCGAGAGGCACGGCCGCGGAAACAAAATCGTGCCTCTCGCGGAAGCAAAAAATAAACGTGTTTTTCTTTGTTTTGTTTCTGAGAGGCACGGCCGTGCCTCTCATGAAAGCAAAATCCGTGCCTCTCGTGTAAGCAAAACCGTGCCTCTCGGAAAAATAAAAAAAAAGAGCGCATTTTTTGACGTAATTTTTTTTTGTCAAAAAGCTAAGAAAGACCTGTGGAAAACCGAAAAAGCATCTAAAAAGTCAGAAACATATGCAGAAAAGAAAAAAAATCAGACAGAGTACCCAGAGCACGATACATGATGATGATGGTTGAGAGCACGCCAAATCCTAAATGACCCTTGAGAGGCCCTCGAAAGAGGGCTCTTCAATTAGTTGCTGTCGGAACACAAGCATGACGATGGGCCAAACATGTATGCCAGTAGATGTATCCTGGGCCATAAATGAATGACTAGAGCCTGGCAGATTTCAGATCCAAAGCATTCCAATGGCCCAGATTCCTGCGTGCCTGATGCTCGGCCTCATGCATCCAGGGAGAGCGGAGTGCGCGGCACGTGGGGTGCCCACGCCGCCGGCTTGTCCCAGTCCCGTCTCGTTTCCCGTACCACTCCCCTCTCACTCTCTCTCCGCCGCTTTCCAATGCCGGCGATGCTGCAGTAAATCCTCCGGCGAAGGCGGCCGCGGCCCTGCTCGGTCGATCCCTCCCACCCCATGTCCAAGGTTTGAGCAGCTGGTGGCTGCTCCACCTTCCCGGCGTCTCACCGGCAGGCGGTCGTGCCAACATTCCGTTCGAACCATCATGCTCGATTCGCCTCCTCCCGCGCCGCCAGGTATGGCTGGTACCTTGCCCCCACCGAACCACGCTGCGTCAGTTTCCTCTCCGGCGGTCGGCGCCGTCCTCCACCACCCACCTGGGTTCGCGCGGGGAATTGGGGGAGGTGATGATTACAGTTCTGCTGTTATGTACGTACTCGTGTGGTGCTAATACGTACAGTACTGGACTAGAGCTAAGATTTTTTTTAGAAGAGGTAGATTCGAGAAACGTGGCTCATACTCTCATATTGCGCCGTAGTTCCTGACTCCTGCAGGACTGCACCTGATTCAATGCAGGAAGGCAAATTATTTCCTTCAGTTACTTACCGAGTTACAGTTCTCGCTTGATTTTTGTATGCCTAAAGAGTGGCACCATCTGTTCTGTAGTGTGTGTATTAGTGATATCTTTATCGATTCTCGACTCATATCTCCTTTGTTCCAACAGCATGTGTTGAGAGGAGGTTGGTAGGAGAAAATGCAAGTCTGCAAAATATGGTACGAGCCTGGTTATTGTATTTGAAGGTCCTGCCACTGCACATGGATTATTGTTCAACTAACTACCTTTATCACTGAAATTAAAATGCAGCACAGAGAGGGACAGGAGGCTGGGATAAGGAAGCGGCTCCGAGAAGTCAATTTTTTGCCATCTTGGTACTCACAATCATGGGTATCTATGGTGCTCTTGATGGGCTCCCAGCCTCAGGCTCCACGCTTCCCTTAGTGTTGAATGGATATTGCAAAACTAACAGGTTGATGGATCTTGGGGCGTCAACGAATTTGGCTTATCAGACAAAAAGACTATTCTCCTGTCCACATCAGGGGCGGAGCCAGAAAATTTGGCCAATGGGTTCACTTGTTAGCTCATTGTGAGGACTGGGTAAAGTCATTGTAACAAATAGAGATATGCTACTCACTCTGAGCCATATTAATTTTGAGAGTACCTAACCATATTAATTGACGCTGGTTTAGTACTCATTGAAGAGTGCAAGACGTACCAGTTTGATGAAATTATAATGTCACTTGTTTAAATTTTATAAATAGAGTCACGAATATAGCTCCCTAGCTTTAGGACCAACTTCTCAACTTCCAGAAAAGATTAAAAAAACACATTAGTTTGACAAGTTTCAAGTAAACTACCATGAAGTGAAAGCTGCATGCAAATTTACTCACATTTCAGAGTGCACCCTTCGGATCTTTCATCATCTGAAAAAAATAGTTATCTATGCATAAAAGGCTTTGGGAGATCATATAAATTAATTCCTCAGAATAGAAGGTTTGGGGGATTGATCAACAGAATTTAACACACCTACATCTGGTGGGTAGGCTTGAAGTCCTTATACATCATTATCTGAATCCGATGATGATCAATTTCTATTTGATAAATATTCGTACCATAGCCTAGGTCAATCAAAGTTCAGATGAAATATAGTTAGAAAACTACGGCAAAGGTTAATTTCGTGCTAGGATAAGACCTGCACAAGAAGGACGACGTGGTCTCATTACCTTCAGTTTGGATTTCAATTGCCGGTCGCTGCTGACGGCTGACCTGGTGTTCTCAGCTAGTCGGCTTGCCGCTGGCCGTCGGCGATCCGGCGCCGCCATGCGCGAACATAGAGACGAGAGACCAAGAGACGATGTAAATCGGGGAAACGTACTGCGGAAACGAGAGGCGCGTGTCGTGGGTTGCGTACATTTTTTTTTTGAGACAAACGTGGGTTGCGTACATGATGACATGGAATTGATAGTTAGCCCATCCAGCCTGCTTCGTGGATGGTATGGTATCACATTTACTTACGGGCTTTTTTTAGCTGTACTTACAGGGTTTTTTTCCTATATAAGAAAAACAAGGTGTGAGCTTCTGGTTGGGTTACTGTTATATAAAACATTAATGGGCCAAAAGGCTTCTCGTTCGCATGTTCCAGTTTCGATGGGTTCAACCGTACATTCGTATTGGGTTCATACAAGCGATCGCATCTGTACATGTACGTGATGTGAAAAACTCGTTGGGTTCAGCTGAACCCAACGGCTACACGCTGGCTCCGCCCCTGGTCCACATTGACATGTGTTGTTGCACTTAAAGAAATGGATTTTTTGCCGGGAGCACATAAGGAGAGGTATAGAAAAATATTCGTTTATCTATTAATGCAGTTTTGCTGCCTTTATTTCAAGGGCTGAAATTCCTTAGTGCGCTGAAAATTATACTATGTAAGACTAAATTTTATTTGAAGAAATTTCTCCATTGTTACGGATGAGTAGATTGCGGCTCCTCTAAGCCTTAATATAATTTCCCCCAGTATGCTAAGCCTTGGCGATGGGATGGGATTCTTCACCTCAGGGGAGATGGAGTGAAAAGGTTTGTTGTCAATGGAAAATATTGCTATGAAATTATATTTCCTCCCTGATTGTGTATTAGGGACAATTACTTTGTAAAGTTAGTGTCTAATATGTATGGGAATGGAGATGTACTTTACGTTGACATTTTCCTTATGATTTTTTAATGCCGGCCAGAATTTTTAGGTTGACATATGTATGGGAATCTTTTGCTTACCAATAGAATCAGGATGAGAATTTGAGTAACCCTTGTGAGTGACATATCGAAAATCCTCATATTTGACTTAATTAGACAGGCTGGGGAGGAATCTTGTGGTAGAGAAGCATATATGGCATATGTTATCAAAGGGTTAGGAAACCTGCTCGTTTGGAATGCAGTTATGAAGTTCTACAGAAAGAACAGATCGTTTTTTAACTCTCCTTCCAAGACTGCTGCTGTGTTAGTCCACCACTCTGATGATAAAGCCTTCAAGTACCTAGATTTGCTTGCCAGTAAAGTTGTTAGTTCAGGTGGGTCTCTCATACTTTGGAAATAATTTGTAAGGGTCTCAACTGCTTCTAAATACCATCGCAAAAAAAAAACTGCTTCTAAATACTTAATACCAGTAGACGTTTTGTAGTACCAACAGTGTAACTACTAAATATATGCTACCCGCTTTCGGTGGTGGATTTGTTTGAAAATTTTTCTAGTGATATAAAGGGCATCGTAGACATGACATACAGGTTATGTCCGTGAGTAGAAAAATGACATCTGTTTTTAGTAGCTTGTAAACTTTACCGTGTCCTGTTTGTAGCTTCTGGTTACATAGAGACGAGGGAAATCATGCTGGATATTGCGACATGCGCAGTGGCATTTTGTCAGTTACGGATGAATGGATATGATGAATCGTCAGGCACTTAGGCAGGAATTCCCTGTCAATGTTTGATTGATCTTGATTTAACAGTTGAACTAACGATTTCTATTCTTAGCATAGATGCACTGTCTCATGTTGCTGAACACTCCAGTTTCCATAATTCACTTCTAGGATATTTAAGTGATACAAAATCCACATGGAGTTATTCAAGGCTTCAAAAGAAAGTACATCAGAAAATGAATCAATCCCAGATAGCATTGGCTACTCGGCAGCATATTGACGAAAACGCTGTGCTCTGATGATTTGCAAAGTTTCTCAATCCATGGAGAGGTACGTGCATGAAATTCAATATTCCTACTTCACTTAGCAGTTAATTTGAAGTTCAATTCTGTACTTTCAAACTTTCAGATAGATTATGCTACGTATTAAGTTTCCTTTCTATGCCTCCTTAGAACGTCTAGATCACAAGCAGAACACTGAGTTTTTCTATGCTACCGGTTCTCACAAGCTGAAGACAGAATACATGTAAGATTCTGACTTCTTAAAAAAGAATGGTCCGCCAAATCATATTGTTTAAATGTCAATGCTAAATTGTCAAATATTTTGCTAAATCAGGCCATGCCTTGTCAACCAGGAACTTTTGTCTTTGGCTGTTGGAGATTTCACCTTTTCTCAATCTATTTACCAGGATGAACTACGTCATCTTGATAGGTAATCTGGCTGTTATGTTCACTTGTCACATAAACTTCATTTATTGAAGAGTTCTATTTTTTGTTGTTGCTACAGCTTGTTGGGTGAAAGAGAACAGGTTGGACCAGGATGAACATTGGGATCTAGCAATCAGGCTGGCTAGCAGTGCTGCCGCCACCAAGGTGATCATCAGCTAGGCGGTCTGGACAATGTGCGAGGAGTGGCTGCACTCTGTAGTCTGTAGGCAGTTCTCCTAAGGTAAGGCTGGCTGTATGAACCTGAGCTCCTCTCCTCCTCCTCTCTGAGATCTAATCTACACAATCTCCATCTTTTTGACCGGCCTTCTCGTCTCCTCCGGCCTCCATGGTGGGGTAAGGTGAGGGGAACCTTGGATCTAGGGGCGTAGCTAGGCCCCAAGCTACAAGGGCCATGGCCTGGGCTCTGGCAGCTTGATGCTTGGTTTAATGTAGAAACAGTAACGCTATTTGCAGGTGTTCATTACTGTAGCAACAAGGTTGGCCTGGCGCATGGCTATAACCTGGCTATCTCTTTTATCGTATCTGTCATTAACGGTTAATAGATAGTATCATAGTAACACGTATACTTCTGCAGACATAGGAAAAAGGAAGGGCATGTCTAGGGCATATCTAAATGTGTCCTAATTATTGCACATCTAAATGATTTAATCAAACTAGAAGCAAAAAAGAAAAAGATAAAATAAAATGCCCACGCGAATCTTCGTGTAAAATCAATGACATTTTTATTTTTATTTTTTTAGAAATGGAGGAGGACCCCCGGCCTCTGCATCTGGACGATGCATGCAACCACTTTATTAATTATTCATACAAGACCTTACAAAGGCATACAATAGTAAGACTGAAGCCACCGTCTAGGCAACAAAAGTGTCGCTACTCCTATTCAATTGATGAAGGGATGCTGATAGTCTGGGCCTAATACCAAACAGACCATGCAGCCAAACCTAACATCTAAGACCTGAGGTCCCAACCAGGACGCCTGGCGGGTATGGGCACCCACCAGTCCGGTGTGCTCCTCAACCAGGACGCCTGCCAGGTATGAGGCCGCCGCAGCCACCTGCCACCAATCCATCTTCAGAGCTATACTGCTGCATGAACGTTGCCCGGTCTAGTTGCCGCCGACGCCACCACGACGCCAGACAGCGACGACCTCCTGCGCGAGTCCATCATCGCACATCAGACGCCTAATCTCCAGAGCGCCTTGCCATCGAGATCCGACACCATCAATGTGTGTGATGAAGCACCGCTCCTCCTCTTGTCACCTCCAGCCATTACTTGCTCCAAAACGATGCCCCCATGAGGGAAAGCGTTACTAAGAACGTCATCATCGTCCGATCCGGGAGACCCAGATCTAGAGTTTCCCCCGGAGCATCCCGAGCCTGATGACGCCAACTGCAACAACGATGCCTCGACAAGGAAACGACATCAAAGACGCCGCCATCGTTCGCCATGACCATAGTCGTCGCGATTTTCATCGGCAGTTGCGCCACCGGGCGTACGACAGCGGCCTCGCTGGTTCCTTCGACCGTAGCAAACTCCAAAACGATGCCCTGAAGAGGGGCTACGGCGCAAGAGCACCGCCATCGCTCGATCCCATGAAGATCTAGGGTTTCCCCCGGAGTTGCCCGGGTTGTCAAGGACCAGACAAAGATGCCGACGTGTCGCACTCGCCATCGCGCCGACCGTGACCCGGAGACCAAGCTCACGCCTAAGCCCAGATCCGGCCGCGCCGCCGCCGATCTGGTCACACCGCCGTCGTCCCTGGCGACCGTGGCGCCCCAGATCTTGAAGCCGTCTGCCATGGGGAATGGGATCGCCGGAGCGCCGCCAGCCCCCGTCGTGACGTCCGGCCGCACGCCACGCTCCAACCCGGGGGCGCCGGCCTGCGCCAGCTCCTCACGAGCAGGAGGGCACCTAGTCCCCGCCGTCGCCGGCGACGGCAAGGCTTTGCCTGGCCGCGCCCTTGGGCGGCGGCGAGGAAGGAGGACGAGAGGGGGAGTCGGGGCGACGGGATCTGGGAGCCTCCCCCAGCCGCCGCATGGGGGCGACTCGGGAGGGACGGGACTCCGTGCTTATCATGGTGTATCTAGATGTGCTTTAGCAAAATGGTAGAAAAAAAAAGGCTGTTGGCTCTATGGTATCCATCAGACTGGTAACATTGGTAACGAGCTGGTGGGGTTGGGTTCTCACAGGCACAAGAGAGTTACGACTTTGAAGTCTAATGGCCGGATACTAATGGCGATTAACAATAAAAAGCTCCCTACTTACCATGGCGTATTATTCTTGGCGTGCTGCTTTAATCGAGTCCATCATGCTAAAGTGTGTACATATGCATGCTTGTTCTCTTTGCGAATGTGTACGGATGCTTGTTGACGATTATTTAATGAATGATGATTTCCTGATGGTTGCTTCTTTATAGGCGATCAGCAGGTGGATGGGGAGAGAGCGAGAGAGAGGGAGATCGAGATGGCACAATGGTGGTGGGAGGGGCGGGAGCTGCGTATCCTCGTCCTAGCCAGCCTCAGCGCCCAATACTTCCTCGTATTATTTGCCGGCGTCCGTAAGTTCCATATCCCGCCATGGCTCCGAGTTTCATTCCGGCTGGCACACATCGGCAGCGACGCTCTGGCCATCTTCACCCTCGCCACGCTCTTCAGCCGCCAAAAGAATGGGCCGAGCTGCAGCTATGCGCGTGGCAGCCATGGTTTGGAGCTGTTATGGGCGCCGATCGTGCTGATGCACCTCGGTGGGCAGGTCGTCATAACCACCTATAAGATTGAAGACAATGAGCAGTGGAGCCGCCACATCCTAACCTCTCTATCCAAGGTCAGTAGGAAAAAAAATTCTAGCCCACTTTTCATTTAGTCATATATATGTCCGAAGAGTTCAGCCGGTGTCCGCATCGCAAACATGTTTTTCTTCGTATACCCTGTTAATTATCCAGGTTTACTAGTGTTCTCTACATACATCATAAATGTGTATATATCCGAACTCTCTCCTCTTGTCCTCTTAAGAGTTATCGTTTTCGACACCACTCGGTCTCTAAAATACAACCTTGACCATTTTTTTCTTCTGTTAAAAGGCATTACAAAAATCCAAATAATCATACGATGTGGAGGTACTTTTCGATATAAACTGATATGTATGATTTCCAAGTATCAAGTCCAAATACTGGTAAATACATTAGTACTAAAACTCAAACTTGTACTCTATTAAAAGTTTAAAACCATAAATTCTTACAAAAATAATAATTAGGGTTACTTTATTCACTTCAAATATTATTTGTTCTTTACGGAATGCAAAGTACACTCGTGTATAAAGCTGGGCGAAAGCCTATTTAGAGAATGAAGGGGCTTAGGAGAAAGCAAAGTGATTGATCAGTAGTTTCTAAACTTTTCTTAAATTTAAGAATTTCATGATTTTTTTTGTTAGTGGTCGGACAAAACCCAAATGGAGGGAGTAATTTCATGCTTACAACACTAGTATTAATTGGTAC
Organism: Triticum dicoccoides; assembly: GCF_002162155.2. Lineage (NCBI taxonomy): Eukaryota > Viridiplantae > Streptophyta > Magnoliopsida > Poales > Poaceae > Triticum > Triticum dicoccoides. Next base: position 759,941,964 of record NC_041382.1, read on the forward strand.
TTTAGGAGAGTGGTGCAATTAGGTAGCATCTTGAAAATATGTACATCCTATTAATTGGGTTATATCCACCTTGTCAGGTCGTTGTCGCACTCTATGTGTTTTACAAGTCATGGTCGTCAAATGACAAAAGTTTGTTGGCTGCAACAATTTTGCTTTTCGTCATGGTGATTATCAGATGCTTCCAGAAGGCCCTGGACCTTAAGAGCAGTAGCTTTAATGCCCTACGGAAGGCCAGCTCGTCCGGGATTAGCATCATTCAGGACACCTATGTCACAGAAAAAAGCAGGCTTGACAAATTTATAAAAAAAGCAAGAAAGGTCGTGCACCGTGATGGACCGCGGGGATCATCGGCAGACCTCCCAAGGCTACCATACCAGCTATTTTTGGACTTTCCATGTCTCTATTCTGATCGTGTTGGAATCCTGAATTTCTGGTTGCTTGACCCAAAATCAGCTTATCAAGCAATAGAAGGCGCACTGTCTGCTATGACCAGTTTTCTCTACACCAAAGATGATACTGTCAAACCCTACCTTGGTTCGAAGGAAGCATCAGCAACGGCCGTCTTCCGTCGGTGCACACAAGTACTAGCTTATGCAACGGTAATCGTAGCCATCTGCCTGGTACAGACTAGTAGCCAGAAAAAAGATTATAACAGTGAAGATACCTGGGTTACACTAGTGCTGTTGTGGGGCACTTTTGTGCTGGAGCTGGTTTACTTGGGCGTACAAACAGCTTTCCGGGACAGGTTCTCTGGCAGAGTTCTCCAACATAGTCTTATTGGATTATTAGCCCATAACAGAAGGCACTCGAGGTTGAGGACGATTGCGGGATGGTTGCAATGCAAGGACTTCCTCGACGATTGTTGGCACATGAAGCCTATCTATTCGTGCGAGGAGATTACAGAACTGGCCCGTCAGCATGTCGAGTCATTGTGGAAGCACTGCATCTTGGACAAGGAGACTTACAGGAGGCATAATGATACCAGAGGCGAATGGACGCTCACGAGTAAGCGATGCCTAGGAGAACTGGGTTGGAGCATACGGAGGCCATTTGACGAGAGCATTATTCTCTGGCACCTGGCCACAGATCTGTGCTTCCAGGCCATAGATTTAATGTTTCATGGTGAGGTCACGTCTCCTGATGATCGTGAATGTGCCCGTAGGTGCAGAGAAATGTCCAACTACATGATGCATCTCTTGTTTGATAATCCTGAGATGCTAATGCCAGGCAGCAGAAAGAGTTTGTTCACAAGGGCCTATCAAGAACTCGAGGACATGCTCCGCTATGAGGAGGAGGCACGGCTGAACGAGGACCAGATTGCACTGTTAGTATTTGAGAGATGCCACAGAGGCATCACTGGTGATGCTTTGAGGCTTGCTGAAAGTTTGTTGGTTGATGCTTACCATGGCGACGCGACCCGAATGTGGAAGGTGATCCAGGGCGTGTGGGTGGAGATGCTCTGCTTTTCTGCCGGCCGGTCTCGTGGATACATGCATGCAGAGACTCTGGGAACGGGGGTGGAGTACCTCTCCTATGTCTGGGCCCTCTTGGCACACGCCGGGATGGAGACATTTCCGGAAAAGCTTCAGAGGGAGGGTCTGTCGGTTGACGGCGATGATCGGGTTTAGCGCGTACCACATTTGTTCTCGAGGAGATTGTGATTGGTTTCGCCGTATGTGTTGTCTCCTTAATTGTTGGTTTTGCCTGCTAGCAGACTCCTCTACTTCTTAACTGAACTACTCCCTCCGTTTCAAATTACTTGTCGTAGATCTAGATGTATCTAGATGTGTTTTAATTCTAGATACATTCATTTCTGCGACGAGTAATTTGAAACGGAGGAAGTAGTATATAAGCAGCACCATGTCATTCTCCGTGCCCTTCATGTCCGGCTCCGTAAAAATAAGTCGTCAAATGGGTGTGTGCCGCAACTCTCAAAGAGCAGATGATGTGTAAATAACCGACACTTCGGAGAGAACGCATGTCTGTTCGTACTCTTAAGGTACATTGAGCTTCTTGAAGGAAGGACACTGTCAGCATTCTTATGTAAGCACCTATACAAGCAGGTCATTTCTGTGTATGGCTGAGATCGATACTGATGTTTAAGCACTAGTTTTTTTTTTTTAGAAGAATGTTGAAGCACTAGGTGGGCAAGACTAGTATAGGATCTGGGCTTTACCTGCGATCAAGTGATTCTGAAATATGGTTGTTTAGATGGTATGCATCTAGAATTTTTGTTGTATTTAATTGGATCATCCACCATGTCGGGTTATGGTTGCGCTCTATGTGCTTTACAAGTCATGGTACGCAGATGACAAAAGGTAGCTGGCTGCACCAATTTTGCTTTTCATCCAGGTGAATATCAGATGTTTTCAAGAGGCTTTGGATCTTAAGAGCGGTAGCTTTATAATGCCCTAAGAAAGGCCAGCTCGTCTGACCTTATATAGACAACAATGAACTCAAGAAGTTGCACGGTAGCTCTGGCCTCTACATCAAGCAGTGCACACAACCATCTTTATTATATTATTCAACGAAGCCTTAATGTGCACCGGCACCCGCTCTATATTGGGAGCACCAACCGGTCTAGCATACGCTCAATACGCACCGGCACCCGCTCTATACTCAGTCGTCACTATCTTCCGCCGTCTCATCTTCAGAAGTGATAAATGCATTGACCTTGCCAAACCCTTTTATTGTCGACACCACCATGAGGCCAGACAATACCACCCTCCTATGTGTGCCCATCAACATGCATCCAGTATCGAGACCCCACTGCACCACACCGCCGAGACCCGCTGCCGTCAACGCTAAAGATGCAACACCACTCCACCTCCTATCTCTTTTAGCCAGCACCTGCTTCAAAACGATGCCTTCGGAAGGGAGAATGACATCAAAGATGTCGTCATCGCCTGATCTGGGAGACCCAGATCTAAGGTTTTCCCTGAAACATCCCGAGTGTGATAAGGCTGTTAGAATTTTGCTAGTAGGTCTTTGGCCCAAAGCCCAACTAAAATTCTGAAATTCTCTTGGCCCATTCATGCACACATGTGAGTGGAGTGAGTGAGACTAAAGTTTAGTCCCACTCTATGTGGTTTTGCTGCGCATCTGAAGCCGCCCGCCTTTAAGGGGGCGCAATATAAGAGGTGGCGCACGAGAGCAGTCTACTGGTTTCAAACCATGGGCTGCTATGACGCCACCAAGGGCAAGCCTGAGGGCGATCTTAATCCATCACAACTGGAAGCTTTTGAGAAGATCGATACTCTCTTTAAAGCCGCTCTTCTAAGTGTTCTGGATGATTCCATTGTGGATTCGTATATGTCGTTTGAAAACGGCAAGGACATGTGGGCTGCGCTCGAGGCCAAGTTTGGTGCCTCGAACGCCGGCAGCGAGTTGTACGTCATGGAGCAATTCTATGACTACAAGATGACTGATGAGCGCTCTGTTGTACAACAGGCTCATGAGATACAGTCGCTCGCAAAAGAACTTGAGTACTTCAAGTGTGTGTTGCCGGACAAATTTGTTGCCGGAGGCATCATTGCCAAACTTCCACCTTCGTGGAACAATTTTGCTACTTCCTTGAAACACAAGAAACAAGAGTTTTCCGTTGCAGATCTCATTGGTACTCTTGATGTTGAAGAGAAGGCGAGAGCAAAGGACACATGTGCTCGAGTTGCTGAGGGAGCTTCTAGTGCCCACATGGTACAGAAGAAGAACTCCCAGCCCAACAAGTTCAAAAACAACAAGAACAAAACTCAGGGCAAAGGCAAGTTTGATACAAAGAACAAGCCATCACATTCTAGCAACTTCAAGAAGAATTCTCATAAGAAGGGGAAGGGACTTTGCCATGTCTGCGGTGATCCTAATCACTGGGCTCCGAAGTGTCCTAACCGCTTTGAGGAGCGCGAACATGAGAAGAGCGGCAAGTCCGCCAATGTTGTCATCGGTGATATTGATATGAAGGAATCAGGGTACGGTATTTTTCCTACCATCCTTTCAGTATTTCAATCCTCTGATTGGTTAATTGACACCAGTGCCAACGTACATGTTTGTGCTGACGCCTCCATGTTTTCTTCTTACCAGGCAACAAGGATTTCACCCGTGCTGATGGGGAACGGGTCACATGCCATCGTTCGAGGTGTTGGTACGGTCGATCTGAAGTTTACTTCGAGGAAGACTGTGCGTCTGAAGAACGTTCATCATGTGCCGTCCGTAAATAAAAATCTCGTTAGCGGTTCCCGTTTATGTTGAGATGGTTTTAAGTTGGTTTTCGAATCCAATAAAGTTGTAATTTCTAAGTATGGACAATTTGTTGGAAAATACTATAAGAGCAGAGGCTTGTTTCGCCTGTCTTTGTCAGATATTTGCACTAAAGTTATTAATAATGTTTGCCACAACAATGATTCTGATATTTGGCATTCACGACTTTGTCATATTAACTTTGGTTGCATGACGCGGCTAGCCAATATGAATTTAATTCCGAAAATCTCTACTGTCAAAGGCTCCAAGTGCCAAGTATGCGTGCAAGCTAAGCAACCTCGCAAGTCCCATAAGACTGCAGAGGCAAGAGACTTGGCGCCACTAGAGCTTATACATTCTGATCTTTGTGAGATGAATGACGTGTTGACAAAAGGTGGAAAGAGATACTTCATGATGTTGATTGATGACTCCAGTAGATATTGTTATGTGTATCTTCTGAAATCAAAAGATGAGGCTTTAACTTCCTTCAAAAACTATAAAGCTGAGGCAGAGAACCAACTTGGTCAAAAAATTAAACGGCTTAGGTACGATCGTGGTGGAGAGCATTTTTCCAATGAATTTGATCTGTTTTGTGCGGAACATGGTATAATCCATGAGAGGACGCCTCCCTACTCACCTCAGTCAAATGGGGTAGCCGAAAGAAAGAACCAAACTTTAACTGATATGCTTAACACCATGTTAGGCACATCGGGTCTTTCCAAGGAATGGTGGGGGGCGTTAATGACTGCGTGTCATGTCCTAAACCGAGTTCCCACAAAGTATAAGACCATGACTCCATTTGGGGAATGGGAAAGGAAAAGATTGAAACTCTCTTACCTACGTACTTGGGGCTGTTTGGCGAAAGTCAATATACCAATTCCCAAGAAGCGCAAGCTTGGAACAAAAACCGTGGATTGTGTTCTTCTGGGCTATGCTTTTCATAGCATCGGCTATAGATTTTTGATAATAAAATCTGAGGTATCCGACATGCATGTTGGTACGATTATGGAGTCGAATGATGCAACTTTCTTTGAGGACATATTTCCTATGAAGGATATGTCGAGTTCATCAAATCAGGAGATACCTACTCCATCTACTGAGGAATTCGCTGTAATTCCTGAACCCACCATTGCGATGGAACACGTTGAGAATCCTGTTGAGGGTGACAATGGAACTCCTGTGAGGAGAAAGAGACAGAGGACTGCAAAGTCTTTTGGTGATGATTTCATTGTGTACCTTGTGGATGACACACCCAGGACTATTTCAGAAGCCTATGCATCTTCTGATGCTGACTACTGGAAGGAAGCTATTCATAGCGAGATGGATTCCATCTTAGCTAACGGTACCTGGGAAATCACTGACCGTCCTTATGGGTGCAAACCTGTAGGATGTAAGTGAGTGTCCAAGAAGAAGCTTATGCTTGATGGTACGATTGAAAAGTACAAGGCACGACTTGTGGCCAAGGGTTATACGCAGAAAGAAGGTGAAGACTTCTTTGATACTTACTCACCCGTGGCTAGACTGGCCATAATTCGGGTGCTACTATCACTGGCTGCCTCACATGATCTTCTTGTTCATCAAATGGACGTTAAGACAGCTTTCCTTAATGGAGAGTTGAAGGAGGAAATTTACATGGATCAGCCAGATGGTTTTGTAGTACCTGGTCAGGAAGGAAAGGTTTGCAAGTTATTAAAGTCTTTATATGGCCTTAAACAAGCCCCTAGTGAGTGGCATGAGAAATTCGAAAGAACATTAACTGCTGCCGGCTTTATAGTAAACGATGGTGACAAGTGCATGTACTATCGCTATGGTGGGGGCGAAGGAGTTATTCTTTGTCTGTATGTCGATGACATACTGATCTTTGGAACCAAACTTGATTTAATCAAGGAGGTTAAGGATTTCTTATCTCGCTGCTTTAAGATGAAGGATCTAGGAGTAGCTGATGTTATCTTAAACATCAAGTTGTTGAGAGATGAGAATGGTGGGATCACACTGCTTCAGTCTCACTATGTGGAAAAGGTCTTGAGTCCTTTTGGGTATAGCCACTGCACGCCTTCTCCAACTCCATATGATGCTAGTGTGTTGCTTCGAAAGAACCGACGGATTGCTAGAGATCAACTGAGATATTCTCAGATTATTGGCTCACTTATGTATTTGGTGAGTGCCACGATGCCTGACATCTCTTTTGCTGTGAGCAAGCTGAGTCGGTTTGTGTCAAAACCGGGAGATGATCATTGGCATGCGCTTGAGAGAGTTATGCGCTAATTGAAAGGCACCGCGAACTATGGGATTCACTACACCGGGTATCCAAGGGTACTGGAGGGTTATAGTGACTCAAACTGGATATCTGATACTGATGAGATTAAGGCCACAAGTGGTTATGTTTTTACACTTGGTGGTGGCGCTGTTTCCTGGAAGTCTTGCAAGCAGACCATCTTAACGAGGTCAACTATGAAAGCAGAACTCACAGCGTTAGACACCGCCACTGTTGAAGCAGAGTGGCTTCGTGAGCTTTTGATGGACTTACCTATGGTTGAAAAACCAATACCCCCTATCCTGATGAACTGTGATAATCAAACTGTGATCGTCAAGATAAACAGTTCTAAGGACAATATGAAGTCCTCAAGGCATGTGAAGAGGAGACTAAAATCTGTCAGAAAATTGAGGAACTCCGGAATTATAACGTTGGATTATATCCAAACGTCGAAAAATTTGGCAGATCCTTTCACAAAGGGTCTATCACGTAATGTGATAGATAATGCATCGATGGATATGGGTTTGAGACGCACCGCATGATTTTTCCATAGTGGTAACCCACTCTATGTGATCGGAGATACCGTGAAATAGAAGTGGCAGACAAGCTGGTGGTCAGCTGGGAGGAGAGTATCTCTATATTAACTATCCCACTCCGTGAATATGCAATACTCTCCTGATCTGCATGGCAGATTGATACTTATCTTAATGTGTTTCAAGTGGCTTATTCGAGTAAGCAGAGATGTTGTCCTGCAGAACATCTTCTAAGGAACACACCTATATGAGTTTGTCTGTTAACATCGCAGTCTGTGAGAATTGGGTGTTCTCTAATAAATTCATGAAAAGGCCCTGGAGTACGACGTATACGCTCCACCCGCAGGGAAGCCTTGCGGCAGCCCAGTATCAATTAAGAATTTGTGTAAAACTAGTCTCGCAGAAAACTTGTAGTTTAAGGCATAGTCCACTATTCAAGTTGTGATCTAGTGTAGCATAAATCTCTAAGTGAAAGTTCAGCTTCACAGTCTCCGCTAAGCACCGATATATAAACAATGTTTTGGAACTAAATGATGAGATGTGCCAATGAGACTTTGTGGTGGATTGTTGGAATTTTGCTAGTAGGCCTTTGGCCCAAAGCCCAACTAAAATTCTAAAATTCTCTTGGCTCATTCATGCACACGTGTGAGTGAAGTGAGTGAGACTAAAGTTTAGTCCCACCCCGAAAGTTGAGAGAGAGTTGCACCTCTTTATAAGGTGAGCTCTTCTACGACTTGTATGAGCATGAGAAGAGGAGACCTGCACGCGCGCTCCTTCTCCTCGCTCGCCTCGCCACGCCACGCCACGCCCCGCCCCGCCCCGCCTCGAGGACAGAGCTATGCACGTTGTCTATATTTTTGCTGCTCGGGAAAATTAATGAGTCATTAATTAATAACTAACGGACGCGTTTTCCGATTCTTTTGGACCGTGACGACTCGGATGTGGGGTTTACTCCCACGACCTACCCGCCCCGCACTATATAGTCAGGCAGACATCTACCCTAGCCGCCGCCGCTTCGTATGGTTTCTCACCACCGTTCCAGATCATTGCGCCGCCAAGCAAGTCTTCTGCATCCCTTCTTCCGGCGTGCACCGCGAGAAGGGACAGCAGACCTCCAGAACCCCGCTTCTCGTGATCCTGTACGAGAGAGGGGCGATCATGTTTTTGGGGAGCGCACTCGCGCGACTGCTGACAGCGACGACTTCGCGAACGACGACTTCTTCCCCGACTTTGGCGACCTCATCCTCGACGACATGGGCGACAACGTCAACGCCGGTGGTACTGCTCCCGCTGCACCATATGTGACTCTATCCTTGCTGTTCGAGATCGTGGTAGAATTCATGTTTCTAGGGTGCGCCCTAGATGTGATCTACTCATCTGCTATGCTAGTTCGCATGATTAATTTAATCTCTGCTGCTGTAGTCATGATTTATCTTCTGTTTATCCGGATTAAATCTCGTAGTAATTTGCTCATATTTCCAACAAAGGCAACTTGCAACGACGATGTCTCAACAAGGAAGCGATGTCGAAGACCCGTCATCGTCCGCCATTACCTAAGTCGGCACGCTTTTCATCGAAAGTCACACCTCCCCGATCTCGCTGCTGACTGCATCCGCGTGCAGCCCTGCCATGTAGACGTACGTGTCGCCGGAATGCCGGTAGAGAGCCTTCAGCCACCCCACATCGGTCCCATCACGCATCGTTGACGGTCGACCGGTCAAAGCCTCGTGGTGAGGGATCTTTCTGGTACGCCAGATCCACGGCCGCCGCGGCCGCCCATCACTCAGCAGGGTAGCTTACCGGATCACCCAGCCGGTCATGCGATTACCCCGCCGTCCATTACACAAAGAAGCTTATAGCGGTGAAGATATTAGAGTCGTATTTGTGTTGTTGTATGGCACTCTTCTGCTGGAGCTGGATTACTTGGGCATACACTCAGCTTTCCAGGACATGTTCTCTGGCAAAATTCTGCAACATAGACTTATTGGATCACTAGTCCATAACAGAAGGAACTCGTGGTTGACGAGCATCGCTGGGTGGTTGCAATGCAAAGACTTGATCAATGATTTTTGGCGCATGGAGCCTATCTATTCATGTAGAGGAGATTACAGAATTGATTTGTTGCCATGTTGAATTTGGGTGGGCGAACTACATACGGGGTAATGAGAATTACAGGAGGTTTAGGGTGTGTTTGTTTGAGCTTTTTTCGTAGCTTCTCTGACTTCTACCGCTCAAAAGTTGAAGCCCAAACAAAAAAGCATTTTTTGGGCTGGCTTTCAAAGCATCTCCAACAGGCGCGCTATCTTAGCCGTGTGCTGGAAAAACTGCTTTGTTTGCGAGCGCGGAGCCGAAACGAATGCTCCAGCAGCCGTGGAAAAATCGTGCGCGCGGTATGATGGGTTCAGCTCGCGGAGGAAAACGACATCGCGCGCCGTTTATTTCGTGCGCCTGCTCCTGCGCGCTGGACATTCGAGCGCCCGTGACCAACTGCCGCCAACCTCTCTGGCCGCCCCGCCTTTGCCCCACCCCGAGCCCCCGCCGGCAAAATTCGACCGATGGAAGGCCGCACTGACATCCCCCAACCCCTCCCTACACCCGTGACCCCTCCGCCACCGCAAACCCTAGCGCGGTGTTGATCTTCGGCTTCGCCGCCGACGACTCTCCTCCAAGCACCGGTCTCGTGCGCGGCCTTTTCATGGCGCCACGAACGACCTCACAGGGTGACGTCGCGCCGCCGCCCGCCGTGAAGCCACGGGCCTCCGTCTCCAAGGCGACCGAATGCGGCGGCGGCGACGGTGTCCCGAAAGAAGAACAAAGCCGCGGACGGCTCTTCTAGGCGGCCGAAGAAGAAACTTGCAAGGCATCCGGCCGCGTCTCCGCCAGCCAAAGCGCCGGAGAGCTCACAATTTGTTGCGCCGACGGCCGATGTGCACAAGGTGTTTGATGAAATGCCCACAAGGTATGATTTCGCCCCCCTTTTTTGTTGTTGTTTTTTACATGAATGGATACATATGGTTAGCTTAGTTTTCTTCTACATACTTTGTAGTTTCAGTGATAAGACATATATGTCAATTATGGGTGTTGGCTCCACAATTCTCATTGGTCTCAAACCAATTAAGTGCATGAAGATGATCATGAGTTAGAGGTGGATGAGGATGGTGAGGGTATCGTCGATGCATCGAAAAGAAGAGTGGGTAACTACACCATGGACGAAGACATCTTGCTACGCAATACATGGTTGCATGTGTCTATGGATGCCAACGTTGGAGGGGACCAAAGTAAAGATGCATATTGAAACTGGATAAAGGAACACTTTGATTTACACAATAAGAGTGGAATTGACCGCACGGGTAGATCTCTTCGCTCCCGGTGGTCGACAATCAACAAAGATTGTCAAAGGTGGGCGGCGGCAATTAAGGCGGTTGACACGATAAGCCCAAGTAGCACTAATGATAGAGATAGGGTAGGTGTCATTTCTTTTATGTTCCTTCCATGTTCATGCTTCTTTTTTGGTGTTTGAAATGCTAAATTGTTCTTTTGTTTGTAGCTCATTATTGCACAAAACTTATTTCAAGGAGAAGAGAAGAAGACCAAGAAAGGGAGACCATTTGTGTTCACCCATTCCTACAATGTGTTGAAGGATGAAGAGAAATGGAAGCCCCGTGATGACCAAGAGGAGAGCAAGAAAAGCAAGGCAACTATTGATTTGGATGATGATGACGATGAGGTAGCATCAAGTGATGGCGGCAAGAGAAGCCCTACACCAAACTCGGCTGCCTACTCCAAGCCAAAAAGACCAAATGGAGGCAAAGAAGAAGAAGAAGAAGAAGAAGAAGAAGAAGAAGAAGAAGAAGAGATGATAAGGTGATTTAAAGAATGCTATGGAAGCTATTGTGAAGGCAAGAAAGGAAGCAAACAAGGTGAGGATGATGGCAAGGAGCCAAGATGTGGCGGCCGAGGAGATGAAGGTGGCATTGGAGGGAAGAAATTGGCAATGAAGGAGCGGTCTAGATTGTTGGAATGGGAGAAGTACTTATTATTCATGGACATATCTACCCTCGACGATAGGCAAAAGGAGTACGTCAATCTTTCCCATGAAGAAGTCTTGGTTCAAAAAAGAGCCATGGCCATGAAAAGCATGGGAGCTACCATGGGAGACATGTGTGGCTTCGGAGCTACCATGAGAAGCATGAATGGGGTCGGAGCTACCATTGGAGGCATGGGAGACATGAGTTTTGGGTCTCTCATAGGAGGCATGGGGGCACCTCCGGGTGACATGGGTGGACGCATGTCTTTTGGTGTCCCTCACATACATTCGTATGATGCTGTTGGAGATCTTGCAAACGCCATCCGAGCTCCCGATGACGATGCAGCGCTTCAAAATGAAGAGGAGGAGGACGAATCGTCTTCGGATGAGAAGGAAGAATCGGAGTAAGAAGAGGGCGATGATGATGTGGCGTGATTGTTGATGTGCCATTTGTGTGAACTTTTGTTTGTCATGAACTTGGTAGGGTGATTTTGAACAATGCCGGCAATTGAACTATGCTATATCTTTATTTTGCACATTTAATTAGTGTTGAAACATCATCATATTGTCAAATGGGCATGTTCACGCGCCGGCTGCTCGCGCGTGCTAAATATTAGCGCGCTTGCTGGAGCTGCTCGCGCGCGCCATATTTTGCAGTGGCCGCTGGAGCCAGCGCCCTACTGCATGCAAAAAATGCTGCTTCGGCACTGTAAAAAAGTTTTAGCACGTCGCGGGATTGCGCGCCTGTTGAAGATGCTTTCACGCAGCACATAGTAGGAGCGCTCCTGATAAAATGACCGGAAGCTCAGATTTTGGGCTTGTTCCGGCAGAAGCAGGCTCGAAATCGTCAAAGACAAATTTGGAAGCTGTAAGGCGCCAACTAGGAGTTTGGGTGCCCACGCAGCCGCGCTCTTGGGCCGACCCAATACGAGGGCACACGCAAAAGGAAAATAAGGGAAAAAATTGGCGCCCGTAGAATGAATCGAACCTACGACCTCATGTTTCGTGCTAGGTGGGTGTGAATGTTTACATCTTTTCCCTTTTTATATTGTTTTCTTTTTTCCTTTCTTCTTTTTTCCATTTTTTGTTTTCTTTCTTCTTTCTTATTTGATGATTTTTTTTCAAATTCATGAACTCTTTTCAAAACGATGACCTTTTTTCATTTTTGATGAACATTTTTCAAATTCAATGAAACTTTGAAAAAAGTCAAATTTGAAGAAAAGTTCATTAGATTTGAAAAAAGTTCATTGGTTTTCAAAAAAAGGTTCATCAAATCTGAAAAATTCATTGAATTTGAAGAAAGTTCATTGAATCTGAAAAAAGTCCCTTTGATCTTGCATGAATATTCGTACAAATTCTTTTTTCAGTTTTTTCTTCTTATGTACTATATTACTTGATTGAGACTTGGTTAAGTCCCATTCGACTGAGACCTAGACACATCCTACATATATCTGCAATATTCGTCAAGGAGTACAAAGGATCCAAACAACCCAGAAAATAGAAAAACGAAGAACAGAGCCGGTCCAATAACTCGATCGTCATCAGGCATCACTCGCCGTGATCCATTGTCGTTGCCTCCAGATCCAACACCAGTGAACTGCTGGAGCCCAATTCGCCACACAGGGCTACATACACCATAGCAGAAGCTCGCCTCAGGAGGCTAGACAAAGCCCAGTGTTTAACAACCATCGGTCGAGGACACAGCCCCGAAGGCAACTCACCACAGAACCGTCGCCGGAGCACCGGAAAGCAAGGATTGGAGCACGAACCAGGAGCCCAACAAAGAAACAATCTGGATCCAACACCCCTCCACGCACCAAGCCATGTAAAGGATCAAAAGAGCAGCCACACCGTCGAAGACCAAAGCCGCGGATGCCAGGGCAAGTGAAACGGGCCCGGCTCGACACCACCACCACAGCCACAGCGACGAGTGCAGCGGAGGTCAACGGCGAGCCACAACTCGCAGGACCCATACGCCCAGATCCACGACACCAGAAGGCTCAAGGTCCCTCCCCGCCGCCGAGGATGACGACCGATGGGCAAGACGGGACCAGGACCACTTTATTCCAAACGCTACCGCCTCAACACCAAGACGGCTTTCTATTACGGCCTTATTTGTTTGGTCTTTTGCTTTTGCTTTTACAGCTTTTCCACTTTTGCCAAAAAGTCATAAAAGCTCCTAAGTAGGTGTTTTTGGAGTTTTTTTTGGCTTTTGACGAATCAATACAACCTATTTGAGCTCCAAAATCCATAAAAGCTCCAAAAGCACCTATTTCAGAGTTTTTATGGCTTTTTGGCCAAAGTGGAAAAGCTGCAACAGCAGAAGCAAAAGCCCAAACAAACAGGACCTACATGGTCAACATTATTTCTATACACATGTATATTTTTCAGATGCTTGATCAACATTTTTAAAATATTTTTAACATATTTTAAATGCTTGATTAACATTTTATACACGATATAAAACTTATGATTTTTTAACACAAGGTCCATATTTTTCTATACACATTTAATATTTTTCAAATACTTGATCAACATTATTTAAATAATTTTTTAAAAAATTCAAATGCTTGATTGGTATTTTTTTAATACATGAGCAATTTTTAATACATTTTCCGTACAGATAATAAACAATTTTTATGTACACATTGAACATTTTTTAATGCTTGGTCAATATTTTTTACAGAGTTTTTTTTGTAATATATATATTTAGAATATTTTAAAGTATAAAAATAAATACAGAAAATGTAAAACAAAAACAGAACATGTAAAATAACAGTAAAAGGCGTCAGTGGCCTCGACCGCTCCAGGGTCGGCCCATCTTGGTCTCACATCTCCAAGCCCAGCCATGTCTCAAGAAAAAACATCTCCGAGCCCAGCTAAGGCCCGTGCAAGCAACAGCCAGATGCTCTATTTGGCGCTTGAGGCGTCAAATAGAAGCTAATACTGTATCGGTTCTTCTAGCGTTTTTTTCCTGACGGCCGGTTCTTTGTGTTTTGTTTCTGTCCATTTTCGAAAATTAAAAAAAATGATATTTTTTGAAAAATTATAGATGAAAAATGTTCAAAGATTTGAATTTTTTCATGATTCCCAAAAATTATTCGTGAATTTAAATAAAAGTTTCACAACTTCAAAAAATGTTGGTGATGTTAAAAGGTTTGAAAAATGCTCGTGAATTTTAAAAATATTCGTGAGTTCAAAAATGCTCATGGATGTTAAAAGGTTTGCATAGTCAAAATGTGTTCACTAATTCTGAAAATATACACGAATTTGAACATACAAATACAAAAGACATACAAAAAAAGAACTAGAAAAAAAGGTGAAAAAAACGTGCCAGAGGAGATTTACACAGGAGATATCTACATGATTTTATTTAATTATTGTTGCAAATATTCATTAGTGTGGCATTATTTTGGGCTCCTTAGTTCATTATCCCAAATCCACCGTGATCTTTACATCTGCACATGCTTTTCCGACTGGACAGATAATTACCTTTTTGTGGATGTCCTTGCCATTCCAAAGGCATCAGCTGAGCTCGCTTCGTTTTCTTTCAGCACATAGGTTTTTTTCTATGTTCACTTCAAAAACGACGGTTTCTCGGCAATTCTGTTTTGAGAAAAGCAATTCTGATTTCAGATTCATAAAACAATGAAAGGACGAATCCTTATGTTTCAAAATAACGGAAACAAACTCATGCATATAGAAAACGAATGGAAACGAATACAAATAAATTTTGGTTACTTACTATGGAAGTATTTTCCGCATGAAAAAGTTACAATGGAACTAGCTGGCAGTGTTTGGAATGGAAGAGGAGCGGCGATGGTTTTGGAATGAACGAGGAACGGCGATAGTTTTGGTTGGAAGAGACGAAGAGGAGCAGTGGTGCGCTGGGAGAGGATAAATCATGATCCCTCCTAATGACTAATTTACCCCTCACTTAAGAAACGATCCCACATAAACTTGAGTATTGACCCCACGTTATGTACTCCCTCGTTCCATCTATATAGGGCTTAACACATTTTTTGAGGCTAACTTTGACCAAATGTTAGAGCAATAAAATATGACATATAACTTACACAAAGCATACCGTTAAATTCGTATATGAAAGGAGCTTTCAATGATATAATTTTTACATTATGCATGTCATGTACTATTAATCTTGTCAATAGTCAAAGGTTGTCTTAAAAAATGCATTAGACCCTATATAGATGGAAAGAGGGAGTAGCATTTTTGAGTACTTTCTTGCCAGTGCTATCTAGTACTACTCTTTTATCTACCATTAGATCGAGACCAACAGGCGGCTTATAAAAATGACAACTACCCTAAAACTTGTATTCAAAATAACGGGAAACAAATGCATGCATATAGAAAACAAATGGAAACGCGTACAAATAAATTTCGATTAGTTACAATGAACGTATGTCTACCATTTGGCAGGTAACATGCATTTGTAGTGGGCGCCCGGGCATGGGCTCTCGCACGCACGAGAGTTATAACTTTGAAGCCTAGTGACTGGATGCTAATTGCGATCAACAATAAACCGGGAGCATTGATGAGTATTACTAGCTTGTGCTCTTTTTGTCATGGCGCCGATGATTCTTGGCGTGCTGCTTTGATCGACTGCAACATGGCAAAGGTGGCTGTGGATTGTTGATCACGAACCATCGGAGCATATGACAGCCTGTGCGTGCACTGATGCCAAGCAATAGATCTTGTCCTTGCCGGATTCTTTAACGAATGGTGTCCTCGTAAAGAAGTTTGTTTCTTTATTTGAGATCTGGTGGGCAAGCCGCAATTAAAGTTATTCATCAAAACACCTTCTGGCCTCTTTTGGTTTATAGGATAGGATTATTATAAAAATAGAAATTTTATAGAAAATGAAATGACATGTATCTCAAATCCTATGAGTAGGAATAAGAAACGAGATGTCATTTGATTGACACCAAAGAAATTTTTTCAGTGAGTCTAGGTTTATTTTTATTTACTATGAAATGTGAAGGATAGAAACCAATCCTATGTAGGAATAAGAATCTATTTCTATGAACCAAAGAACTTTAAAAGAAAAAAATCCTATAAAAATCCTATCCTCTTAATCAGTATTCATGAAGCTATTCACGCGCATCTGATTAAGAGAAGCCATTGGAGCGCATCACGCTGCAGCTCAATCGTCGCGCGCGCGCGAGAGAGACATGGCGCAATGGTGGGAGGAGTGGGAGCTGCGCACCCTCGTCCTCGCCAGCCTCACCGCCCAATACCTCCTCGTATCGATTGCCGTAGTTCGTAAGTCTAATCTAAAGCCACGGGTCTTCATCATTTTGTTCCGGCTGGCGCACATCGGCAGCGACGCTCTCGCCATCTTCGCCCTCGCCACGCTCTTCAACCGACAAAAGAATGGGCCGGGGTGTCACTATGCGCGTGGCAGCCGTGACTTGGAGCTGCTATGGGCGCCCATCCTGGTGATGCATCTCGGCGGACAGGTCGCCATAACCACCTACAGGATTGAAGACAACGAGCAGTGGGGCCGCCACATGCTAACTTCTCTCTCCAAGGTTAGTGCTAGCGCCACACTTTTCATTTACTCACCATGTCCCATGTCAATACAAACCACCGAGGAGAGGTCATCGCACACCGGCGCTTGGATTGATTTATCTTGAATAGTTGAATGGTTTTACGTCGTCCAACTTTATGCATGTGTCAGTATAATAATATGATGTCCTTGTAGAAGACTCTTAAGCACAACAATATAATATGGCGTACTACTTCTTTCTTTACGGGCCTCGCCAAGAGAGCAGGTTCCTGCAGTTCCATTTTAAAAGAATAGAGGTGATCCAGTTTACAAACAAAAAATAACCAAAATACTCCCTCTGTTTAAAAATGTAAGATTGTTTTTTTGTATCAAAAATAATTTAGGCCTCATTTGGTTCATAGGGTAGGAAAATCGTAGCGATAGAAAAGTCATAGGAAATGAGATGACATGTATCTTAAATCCTATGAGTAGAAATAGGAAAGGAGATGCCCTTTGATTCACATCATAGGATTTTTTACTTTGAGTCTAGGTTAATGTTTATTTTCCTATGAAATATGGAGGATAGAAAGAATTTCTTCATAGGAATATGATTCCATTCCTATAAACCAAAGGGCTCTACAGAATTTTTTTCTATAAAAATCATATCCTATGAAATTCCTACAAGATTCTCTAAACCAAAGGAGGCCTTAATGTTTTAGGACGGAGGGAGTAGTATACAAGCAAAATTTCTATCTCTACTGCTTAAAAAGCATGTAACGTTCCCATTTCACCTTTCTTCCCACCATCCCTTCGTCCAACCTTCCATGCATATGATAATCAATCATCTTAATTTACTTAGCTTCTGAACCAGTTCTACTTTAATTTACTTACCAAACTTCTAATCAAAATATAAGGTAATTCTCGGTCAGAATTTGATGAACATTTATTTACACAATCACTTTATTAATGTAAATTAGAAGCTAACGTACTAGAATATTTATATCCCGTTGCAATGCACGGGCATTGTTCTAGTTAATTAAAGAAAACCAGAATTAACAACACCAAAACCCATGGCCACAGTACCTTCTGGAGCGCTGCCAAACAAAAGAAACACCAGCAAAGAGCACCAAATTCTGGTATTCCCTAGGAATAGAGGTCTAAAAGAGTTCTGGTGTTTTTTTCTCAAGTGGAACTCATGTGTAAGGGTCAAGTCAGGTCGCGGGGTTCCGCATGACACTATCAAAACCGATAGTGATCATTTTTTTAGGGAACGATTTGATCAAAATTTAGTCTGATGCAGGTTGTCTAACCGCTATTTGGTTATATACCAAGGAACCTACAAGAGGGTGCCACTTTATTTGGTCCAAAATAATTCCGAATTAAAAAACTGTTTGCGAATTTAAAAATTATTCAAAAATTCTAAGCTCCCTAGAAATGTTGGTTCTTGGTGCATATGGGATTTGACGGTCATTAATGGGCCCACCTAAGAGGGTATTTTGCATTTTAGGATATTTGGATTCGTTCTCAGGCTTTCACGCTTCCGACTTCTTAGTTGTGGGAATAGGGAGATCACTTCTCTTTCGCTAGTGCCTGCCAGCCTCAGAGGCTGTTAATTTGTCTCATGCGTCATGATGGTTCCCTACAAACCCATACCAGGAACTGAGTGACGAGTTGTGGTCGTATGGTTCTCTTTGTGTTACGTCTCGAATGTATGTTGTTTGCTTATACTTGATTGTTTTTGTGGGCTATAAAGGAGCTCACATAACCACCACTGACCGCCAACGATACTAAAACGAGTAAAAAAGCATTACTACAGCCCAAAACCAAACAATTCCACCAACATCTCAAAACAGATACCGCACAAAACAACAAGCAAAGCTGTTAACGAAGAAACAAAACACAACCATGCCCAAGATAATTACCCAACATAGAGAAAAGCAAATTGAAACAACTGATCGTAGTAATGAAAAGTTCGAGAGCTCCGATAAACACAAGATAACAAGTAAATGTGCACTATGTTGCGGACCGTGTGGCACTATGTGTGTATTACGCTAGCGATTATTTTTCTCAATCAGTTTTTCCGTCAACCTTTTTTATTTTGGCCAGTTTTCTATTAAAATCCTTTAAAAAGTGATCGTGAATTAAAAAAATCACAAATTTTAAAAAATGTTTGTGAATAAGGGATTAATCACAGATTGAAAATTGTTCATGAATATGGATAAACTATTCAGGACTTTGAAAAAATGTTCATGAGTTTTAAAAATAGACTCGAAATTATTAATATAATTATGGTTTTAAAAGAGCTTATTTATAGAGTTCCAGCTGTCACCCCATCGTCCCCTCCATCAAATGAGGTATTCATTATATGGAATTTTAGGGGCTTTGGCCACTCTGGCCGCCGCCTATAAAACTTAGAGTACATTCACAGAGAGCATCAAGATTTCATCCGTCTTCAAGAGAGACTTAGACTTAAGATTGATCCCATGGAGAAAAAATTGCGTGGCAATGGTTGCAAGGGCATTCAGGAGGAATCACTAGTGAATTTAAAAATTATTCACTAATATGAAAAAAAATCTTCATCAATCCTAAAAAAATCACAAATATGAATATAATGTAAAGAAAAAATAATCAAAAAATCAAAATAAATAAAACCAGTAGAAAAAAGAAGAATTCGAATGAAACCTTCCTAAAATTGGAAGTACCGTCCTACATGGCCGTCTCATTAACGCATGCAGGGTCTGCGTTTGCTCGACAGCCTCCGTGGTATGCACATAATATGAATTACCTTAATAACCCTTGGGAAGAAACTAGAATTAATTTCAGAACTGAAGAAAGGCGTGACAAAGCACGCATTGCCCTCTTGTACTTTGTAATACCTTTGTCCGGGTTTATTAGGCCCCCTCTTAGTTTGGGCTAAAGTTTGACTCAAAAATTTAACAAATAAAATATGCAAAACTATATGCCATAAAAAGTATACCATGAAAAATCTCTTTCAAATATAAATGCAATAATATACCTTTTGTATCATATAATTTATATTTTGTTAGTTTTATAGATGGTCAAAGTTTTACACAAAATATAATGGGCCCAATAAACCCGGACGGAGGGAGTACTTGTTAGATGTAGATGCCATGATTGAAAGGAACCAGGCCCCAACAAGTAGTGTTTGGGTTTTCCACCGAAGGTATCGACCCCCAAGGGATGAGGAGGTGTTCGGACTCCACTATGATGAGAAAAATGGGGGATAGTATCCAAGAGACCCGACACTAAAAGTACCGATGGTCGGGCAAGACTTCCGCTTGAATCCATGAACATAGTAGTCGAACTATCTAAGGGTATCTACAGCCAGACTACGCTAATTTGGCCCCTCAAACGTCCGCGGAGATGCCCGGTCAGTGTTCGGGCATGTACGTTTTGACTTCCTATTTGTCGGTGCACGCAGTCATGTCCCTCACTTTTTCCCTATACATCCAGTCACATGCATCTGATTGGTGAAGAAGAGAGAGAAAAAAAGAAATAATAAAGAAACAAAAAAGATGTTCTATGGTGGGCCAATCCTATGTGGCAGATGCAGGACCACTGATCGGACACTTCTCATACTCATCTCATATATGAGGAGTGTCAGACAGTCCGAGCATTTAAAGAGGCTTTGAGGGGTCCGATTGGGTCAACATTTTCCTTCTCTCCCCTGTCCAGTGAGTGGTCCTGCGCCCGCCCGCTCAATTTGGGAAGTCCGGTTGTACATGCTCTAGCCCAACATTTTGTGCATTTCATCTAAGACACTACTTATGTGGAGGTGTAAAGGCTACACTACGAATCCACCAAGGAGCAAATAGTGCAGAAGAGCACCACCACTGTCGTCTGCCCCGATACAATAGGGCACAATTATCTCTCAAAGCCATGAACACCAGCATGGTTTAACTGTCATGAAATGTGACGCCCCCGATTCAATCATATACTAATCATATACGCAAACGTGTACGATCAAAATCAGAAACTCACGGAAAGATATCACAACACAACTCTAGAAATAAATAAGTCATACAAATATCATAATACAAGTCAGGGGCCTCGAGGGCTTGAATACATGTGCTCGATCATACATGTGCTCGAATACAAGCCAGGGACCATCACTCTCAATTGTATTGCTCACTATCACCTAGTCCGATGCAGTCAATATTCTAGCAACGGAAGAGGTACTAAATCCACGAGTGTGAAGTTGTGGCTGCCGGGCTCCTTGGATCCCATTTTTTCCAAAAAAAAGAGAAGAAGTTTGAAAAAGCATAGTTAAAAGTTTCAATAAATATGCATGAATACTTGTATTTGTTCAGTATGAATTTGTAATATAAAATGATTTGTAAGCTACACCAAAAACCAAAATCTTAGACCAACAACAACAAAAATGGCCCTTTTATAAGCTCATTTGTCCTTTTCCATGCCAAGTATGAAAGTATATTATTATAAATTTCACACACATATAGTCTACATATATATGTGTATGTATATATTTTTTGTTTTTTAGTTGCATATGTATATTGAGAAACAGGCTCTATGGAGCCCGTCCTTTTCTCAGAAAGGAGGATTACCCCCTTTAAAAAAAGAGGAGCCCCTCCTCTATATAGCCTTTTCGGTAAATCAACGTGATCGTAGGCCAGTGTGGATGGGGTGATTGCACTTGTTATTATGGCGGAGCTGCAAAATTAGTATTTAAGGGGTACCCCTTGTAAATAACAATTCCCTTTCGTCTAGTGGTGACAACTGGCGCATTCCATGTGCGATACTTGTCGCAACCTAAAGAGTTTTGTGCTTTTTCTGTAGATTCATTTTTTCAAAATATTTATCTCCGGAACTGTGTGTCCAAATCATGAACCGTTTTCATGTTGCGTTTCTTGGGTCCAGATCTTCAAAACTAAATCTCATATTAATAAATTAGGAAGAACCTTTTTCTGAAAAATATCTAAATAAATAAAAAGAAATCAAAAAAATCGTAAAACACATTTTGTGTTTTTCACTTTTCGGCTTGAAGCACAACCGTGATTTTTTACTTTACCAGAAGCACAGTTGTGCTTCATTGTGAAGCATAATTGTGCCTTTCACTCTTCGGGAAGCACAACTGTGCTTCACCGCAAAGCATATCATGCTTTTCACTTTTAGTCGTGGAGCATAATTGTGCCTTTTACCTTACCTTTTGGAAGCACGGGTGTGCTTCATCATGAAGCATAATTATGTTTTTCACACGGTGTGTTTCACGCGAAATAAACAACAATAGATTTTTCTTACAAAACCAAGAAAACACTAAACAAAATTAGAAAACCCAAAAAAGAACCAGGAAAAATACCAAAAATAATAAAAAACATGTAGAAAACAGAAAAAAAATTGTGTTGCCAGAGGTGCGCAAGCGCACTACATGTGGCGACGGTTGGATGCACCATGGCCCTGCCCGCCCGCTAGAAGGCGTTGCAAGGGTACCCACTGATTAGTCTTTTTTTGAGACATTTTTTTGAGACATACCCACTGACTAGTCAATCTTGCAGAGTTGGCTCCTAGGGTCCATGCCCGGTGCATTTGATTTTTCTTTAACTATTAACATCAATTTAATATGGGCCCAGGGTTCAGCCTGCCAAATATAACCCAGGCCTAACTCTCCCTAGGATCTTCAATATTCTTGATCACAATTCGTGAATTGCTCTCCATGATGAATTCAAAATCACTAATTCAGGAGTACTCATTACAAATATCATTTCCCCCTTCCCCGGTTGTGATAATTGGTGCCCCGTATGTGCGTCACTTGTCGCAACCTGAGAGTTTTCCCTTTTTTCATAGATCCATTTATTTAAAACGTTTTATCTCTTAAACCGTGCGCCCAAATCTCAAACCGTTTTCAACGTTGAATTTCTTGCATCGAGATCTCCAAAACTAGATCTCATATTGATAGTTTTTACGAACCTTTTCTCATGAAAAAACCATGCCTCTCGCGGAAGACAAAAATAAAACGTGTTTTTTCATTTTGGGGAAGCACGGTGGTGCCTCTCACGAAAAAACCGTGCCTCTCACGGAAGAAAAAAAAGGAAACGTTTTTTTTCGTTTCCGAGAAGCACGTTCGTGCCTCTCGCGAAAGCAAAACTGTTCCTCTCACGGAAGGAAAAGAAAAGAGAAAATGTGTATTTTTTTGTTTCCGAGAGGCACGACCGTTTCTCTCACGGAAGGAAAAAAACAGAAAATACGCTTTTCCCGTTTCTGATAGGCATGGTCATGCCTCTCACAGGAGCAAAACCATGCCTCTCACGGAAGGAAAAATACCCATTTTTTTTCTTTTCGAGAGGCACGGCCATGCCTCTCACGCAAGCAAAAACCGCGCCTCTCGTGAAAGCAAAATTAATGCATTTTTTTCTTGAGACCGGTGGGAAACCAGCCAAAAATACCAGGAAAAATCGTCTAAAAAACCGAAAACGCGTGTAGAAAAATAAAAAAATGCGCAGAAAACACCCAGAGCGCGACACGTGGCGGCGGCTAAGAGCGTGCTCTCAGCCCACCCCCAAGTGATTGCTGGGAGACTCCGAAAGGAGCGATCGTTAAATACTTGCGCTCAGATGAAGTGATGAATCTGTCTTCAGAGAAGCGAACCACCAGATTCAGACCTATGGCACATATTATCAGAAAAACAATTGGCTTGAGGTTCTATTCAGTCGTGGCTCTGCCACTAAGGGCATTTCCAACCGATCCACTAAAATTAGTGGAGTATTCCACAGCGTAAAACCTTAGTGGAGTATATATACTCCACAAAAATGTCGTCGGACCTAGTCGATTCCCCATATATAACGGAGTAAAAAAAAATTTCATATGTGTCACGTTTTCGGCCACTGAAACACGTTTTCTTACTTCTTTGTTTCATTCAATGACTTTGGAGTACATAATTCATCAACTCTTCGCCACGAGAGCAAGACCAAAGAAAATAAGAACCACAATTAGATATTTTAGAAGATATTCAATTTCCCTAACTGCCCCCACTAGTTGGTTCAATATCTTATCTATGACTTTGTTGTTGATCTGCGGATTCTTGAGCTTCAAACTTCTTCGATTCTAAAGTAGATATTGCTTCGCATCTAATCTTATCTCTAGGCTCAACTCTAGCAACAAGTGCACAAACATCTATCAATTTTCCTGCTATCAATGGATCGATGTATTCTTGTTCCCAATACCAAAACTTGCATCCATCCTACACACATAGATGAACAAACAATGAGCTACCGATGCGCCGAATCCGGGGAAGAACCGAATGAAAACAAGCACATACCCCACCATTTGTGCACTTGAAGAACACCCATCTAGATTGTTGGGGCGTGGTAGAGAATCGGCGCACCAACTGTCACCTGCAGTCGTCGCACTTATGCCCGGCAACGGTGATCCGTTGTGCTAGCGCCGAGTCCAGGTGATGACCGGGCGTATATTTGCCGGTGAAACTTCGAAGGGAGATATTTTACTGGCTAGAGGAGGAGCCGGTACCTGCATGCAGCCCGGAGGCGTTGCCGAGGCTGTGCGGTTCGCTTCCCGGCCAATTCATGGCAAGACGCAGCCGCCGGCAACCGGAAGCGCCAAATCCGGCGGCGGCTGGAGCAGTAGCAGATTCACCACTTCTTCGCTACCGACAGGAGTAGGAGGCGCAAATCGAAGTGGTAGAGGACAGCGGCGGAGCCTATGGAGGGCGGCGGTTGGCGGGTGCTGGCGGGGGGTGGGAGGGGCGGCTTGGGCGCAAATGCTGCGTGGGAGGGGAGGGAGGAAGCAGGGGAGGGGAGGTAATTCCTGCTTGTCCTCGAGTAGGTAAATTTCAAAAACAAAATTTTTATGTGAAATGCTACTTATCAGATTCATCATATAATCTTTTTTTGTGGCATGGACATTTGAACTCAAGTGATTCAAAGCAATAGTCTATACTTTGACATGAAGATATAAATATTCAAGCATACTAACAAGCAACCATGTCTTTAAAAATATCAATGCTAAAATAAGTTATCCGTAGCCCACCATGCTCAGTCATTGATTCATTTATGAAACACACTCAATATTAATAACTACACCCAATGCACAAGTATGACAATACTGCTCTCTAGTTGGTGCTTTATAAGAGAAGATGGAGACTCAAAATAAAAATAAAAATGCATAAAACTAAAATAGATAGCCCTTCACAGAAGAAAACAGAGATTTGCATAGGTGCGAGAGCTCAAAGTGTAAAATAGAGATAAATTTATTTTTGGGATGCATGCTTTTTTGTCAATGTTACGACCGAAAGTTTCCAATATTTCCCATGCTAGACACATTATAGACAGTTCCCAAACATAAAATAAAGTATATTTTATTTTCCACCATTCTTTCACAATCCATGCCTAGCTGTATCCACGGGTGCCTTCCAAAATTTCAACTTTCGAAGAAATTTATCATTATTATTTTCATTTCGGGACCGGGCATCCCCATTACCGGCCATTTTCTGGTGCAATGACAAGTGAATAAACACTCATCTTAAGAATAACCCATCTAGCATGAAAGCTATTGACCACCCCCTGTCGCTTCATGAGCAGTACGGGCGTACGAAATGGAAAAGTTTTTTGAATGACTAGAGTTGGCACATGCAAATTACTTGGAACGACATGTAAATACCGCATATAGCTAGACATATTGGACTCATTTGGTACATTTTTGGTTTTAAGGAATTGGATTCACAAGGAGTATTCCCGCTTAGTACAAATGAAGGCTAGCAAATATATTGAGAAGCAACCAACCAGAAAATAAAAACGGTCATAATTATGCATTGAGAATAATTAACACTAAATAATGCACCATAAGTAGGATGTAACTTCGTTGCATAACTATGACTTTACGTGCATGCATAGGGAACCACAAATCTTGACACCAATATTCTTACTAAATCACAATTACTCACTAGCATAACTCACATATTATGATCTCCATATCGCAAAACTTTTGCAAGTCAAACTTATCATATCCGATCTACATGAACGTTTTTATTATATCCTTCTTGAATATTCATCACATTGGGACCAAATTCATATCTTGTGCAAATTACCATTACTACTATCAACCCTCAAAAAGATATAAGTTAAGCACGAGTGTTCATCTACTTCTTCAAAATATAATCACCGACGTGCTCAAAAAGATATAAGTGAAGCACTAGAGCAACTATCTAGCTCAAAAGATATAAGTGAAGCACATAGAGTATTCTAACAAATCATGAAAGGTGTGTGTCCCTCTCAAATAAGTGTATCCAGTAAAGATGGTTGTGACGAAGTAAGAAAGCAAACAAAACAAAGACTAATATAATACACGACTCTCCAAGCAAAACTCATATAATGTGATACTAATATAATACACGACTCTCCAAGCAAAACTCATATAATGTGATGAATAAAAATATAGCTCCAAGTAATATTACCAATTGTCCGTAGAAGAAAGAGGGGATGCCTTCTGGGGCATCCTTCCCCTCTTCTAGGGCATACCCAACCTTAGTTTGTCGGGAATCCTTGAATATTACCTTGGGGGTGCCTCGGGCATCCCCAAGCTTAGACTCTTGTCACTCCTTATTCTTTCATTCATCATGATCTCACTCAAAACTTGAAAACTTCAGCACACAAAACTCAACAAAACCTTCGTGAGATTCATTAGTATAATAAAGCAAATCACTACTTTAAATACTTCTGCAAACCCATTCATATTTTATTATTGCATTATACCTGTTGTATTCTAACTTCACCATGGCTTATACCCCCGATACAATCTATAGATTCATCAAAACAAGCAAACAATGCAACGAAAACATAATCTGTCAAAAATAGAACAGTCTGTAGCAATTCAAACAATGACCATACTTCTGTAACTCCAAAAATTATGAAACATTAGGAGAACATGGGCAATTTGTATATCAATCATGTGTAAAACATCCATAATTTTATCACGCTCTAGGAAATGTCAACAATTCTTCTACTGGACGCAAAAGTTTCCGTTTTCGCACAGAGTCAAAGCAACTATCGTCCAAGTCATCCCAAAGGCTTTACTTGGAACAACCACTAATTAAAATACAAAACACAACCATGACAGTAGCATAATTGTGTGCACATAAAAAAGAAAATTAAACATGGAAATTAAGATAACTATTGGGTTCACTCCCAACTAGCGCTATCATTTTACGTCCCTAGCTAGGCATAACGCATAGTTTCAAGTGTTGTCATCTTTCAAATTAACTCCATAGGTTTCCCTCATAATAGATTCATATGGTGGCTTAATTCTTTTTCTAGGAAAGTGTTCCATACCCTTCTTTAACTGAAACCGAAATTTTCTATTCCCTTCTTTCATATCAATAACAACACATATGGTTCGTAAGAACGATCTACTAAGTATTATGGGAAAAGACATATTGCATTCAATATCAAGCGTAATGAAATCAATAGGTACATAATTTTTATTTGCAAGAATAAAAACATCATTTATTCTACCAAAAGGTTTCTTAATAATAGAATCCGCTAAGTGCAAATTAAGAGAACATTCATCCAAATTGGTAAAACCTAGCACATCACATAGCAATTTTGCTATTGTGGAAGCGGTAGCACCCAAAATCACAGAAATCATTGCATTCATAATTTTTAATTTTAACTTTAATGGTGGGTTCCCACTCATTATATAATTTCCTAGCTATTGAAACCTCCAATTCTAGCTTTTTTCTAAAAGTTTCATCATCGCTTCCACAATATGTTTAGTAAAAGCCTTATTTTGTTCATGACCATTAGGTGAATTTAGAAAGGATTGTAACAAAGTAATACATTCAATTAAAGAACAACTATCATAATTAAAATCTTTGTTATCCAAGATAGTGGGCACATCACTATTTAAAGTGTTTACCTCTCCAAACTCACTTTTATCCAATTTTTTGTTAAGATTTTCACCCTCCATAAACTATGGGGACGCCTTCTAGCTAAAGTTGACTATTCTTCAGTCCCCTTTTCATGAAGTTTTACATTGCTAAATAAAGATTCAATAGATGAAACACCAATCATTTTAATATCTTCATCATTACTACAATAAAAATCGGGCGGAATCGCTTTTTCTTAGAATTCTCGCTTAGCCCTCAACCTAGCGGTTCTTTATTTACTTTCATCCATGGAGACATAAAGAGCTTTAATTGATTCATTAATATCAAGCTTGGGTGGCAAAATTTTAGATTCAAGATTTTCCACATCATGAACGATTCTATCCATATTCCTAGACATACCATCAAGTTTACTCAATTTTTCTTTTATGGTAGTGTTGAAAACCTTTTTTAGCATTAATAATTTTTTAATATTACTTTCAAGATCAAAGGGCATCCTATTATTATTATAAGAATTACCATAGAAATTGCGATAATTATTAGAGGAATTGCCAGGGAACGACATAGGATTAAAACTACCTCTATAAGCATTTCAATTAAAATTGTTTCACGAGACAAAATTCACATTTATGGGATCTTTATTTTTCTCAATAAAAGTGTGGACAATGGCACATCATTAGGATCAATAGGAGAATTTTTACTAGCAGCTAGTTTCATAAGCGCATCAATTTTATCACTCAGAGTACTAATTTCTTCAATCAAATTCACTTTTTTACTAGTAGGAGTTATTTCAGTATGCCATTGTGAATATTTTCCATAACATTATCAAGAAATTTGGTGGCCTCACAAAGCGTAATTTCCATAAAACTACCACCCGTAGCGGAATCTAAAAGATTTCTAGAAACAAAGTTAAATCTCGCATAAATTTTTTGTATGATCATCCATAAATTTAAACCATGAGTAGGGCAATTTTCTATCATTAATTTCATCATCTCCCAAGATTGGGCAACATGTTCATGCTCAAGTTGCTTGAAATCCATAATTTGATTTCTAAGAGAAATAATTTTCGCGGGAGGAAAATACATGGTAATAAAAGCATTTGTACACCTATCCTAAAAATCAATTCTATTTCGTGGCAGAGATGAAAACCAAATTTTAGCGCGATCTCTCAATGAGAACGAAACTAATTTTAATTTGACAATATCGTTATCCACATCTTTTTTTTTTGCATATCACACAATTCTATGAAAGTGTTAAGATGGGATGCAACATCTTCATTAGGACTACCAGAAAATTGTTCTTTCGTAACAAGATTTAACAAAGCGGCATTAATATCACAAGTCTCTACATTAGTGGCGGGAATAGCAATCGGAGTACTAATAAAATAATTATTATTAGTATTGGAAAAATCACACAATTTTGTATTTTCTTGAGACATCATGACTAGCAAATAAGATAACAAGCAAACAAAAGGCAAAATGGAGAAAAGGGCAAACATAAAATATTTTTGTAATTTTTGTAAAAGCTTTTTAAAAGTGGGGGAGATGAAAACGAGAGGCAAATAACAAGTAATGTAAATGCAAGGATGTGAAATTTTATGCGTAGGTACTTGATAGATGTTCATGATGTCTCCTCGACAACGGCACCAGAAATTCTTTCTGCTACTTGTGAGCTACGTTGGGATTTCCCCGAAGAGGAGGGGGTGATGCAATACAGTACAGATAAGTATTTCCCTCAGTTAAGAACCAAGGTTATCAATCCAGTAGGAGACTCACACAACACCTCGTTAGTAGTACCTGCACACAAAATAATAAATACTTTTGCACCTAACGCAAACAATGGGTTGTCAATCCCTTGACGATTACTTGCAAGATTAGATTTTGTAGTGATAGATAGATAAAACACAAAATAAAATAAGTAAAGAAAAATTACAGCAATGTATTTTTGGATTTTAATATATGATAAAAGTAGACCCAGGGGGCCATAATTTTCACTAGAGGCTTCTCTCTTGAAAATAGCATACGGTGGGTAACAAATTACTGTTGGGCAATTGATAGAAAAGCGAATAATCATGACGATATCCAAGGCAATGATCGTGTATATAGGCATCACATCCGATACAAGTAGACCGACTCCTGCCAGCATCTACTCCTATTACTTCACACATCGACCGCTATCCAACATGCATCTATAGTATTAAGTTCATAAAGAACGGAAACGTTTTAAGCAAGATGACATGATGTAGAAAAAGTAAACTCACGCATAAGTAAACCCCATCTTTTTATCCTTAACGGCAACAATACAAATACATGTCATGTCCCTTTCTGTCACTAGGATTGAGCACCACAAAATCGATCGAACCCATCACAAAGCACCTCTCCCATTGCAAGAAAAATCAATCTAGTTGGCCAAACCAAATCAATAGATCGGAGATAAATACAAAGCTATAATAACCATTCATAAAAGAGTTTAGAGAAGACTCAAATAACATTCATGGATAATCTAAGCATAAACTCACAATTCATCAAATCCTAACAAACACACCGCAAAAAATGATTACATCGAATAGAACTCCAAGAACGGAGAACATTGTATTGAAGATCTGAGAGAGAGAGAGACTCATCTAGCTACTAAATATGGACCCGTAGTTCTGTGGTAAACTACTCACACATCATCGAAATGGCTGTAAGGTTGATGTAGAGCCCCTCCGTGATTGATCCCCTCCCCCCGGAGAGCCCTGGTGGCTCGTGGCCACCTCCTTCGTCTTATGGCCCTCTCTCAAAGCTTCTAGTGTCTCGTTTCTCCAGAAAAAATCTCTAAAAAGTTTCGTGGCATTTGGACTTTGTTTGCTACTGATATTCTGAAAAAAAACAAAAACTGACAAAAAAATAGCAAACTGACACTGGGCACTGAATTAATAGGTTAGTCCCAAAAAATAATATATAATTACTTGTAAATGCATATAAAATATCCAAGATTGATACTATAATGGGATGAAACAATCAAAAATTGTTGATACGTTGGAGACGTATGAGGAGGCGCGGCTTTGACTCAGCCACCTCGCGGTGGAATAAATATAAGGAGATTTTTAGGGGCAGTGTAAAGTTACTCCCTTATGCCGGTTAAGGGATTGGCTAGGTCCCGTTTAGAGGAGTAAAACCACATTTTTATTTCTCTAGCCGGTTATAAGGGATTGATTAGAAATGCCCTAACTTGTTAGGTTGGCACAACACTGAAGCTAGGTCCTTAATCGGCTCAGGCGAGACTACTACCATCACAATACAAATAACTTCACCATTTTCGCTCGCATCTTGTTTTTAAAAAATCATCTTCATATTTTGTTTATTTGTTTTGCCAACACTTCATTTTTAGAAACTTTTTATTGTTTTTATTCCAATAGCATGGCTAAGCATATTCTACTTTGTGTCTCTAAGGGGCTATTTGGATTGTGACTATCTTTGCCCTATATTGCCACATTATTTTTGCCATACTTGCCTTACTTGAGTTGTTCAAATTATTAGCCACATTTTAGTTTGCCTAAGGGAATCTTGCCATTCACCGGGGTTGTAATCAGTTGGTATATATGTTAGGCTGATAATTGTGTGGTATTGGCTATTATCAATATTTTGCACCAAGGGACATAGGGCATAGAAAAATTATACCATTAAATTAAATTGTTTTTAGTCAAAGGAAATATATCTCATAAAATTATGGGCTCAAAATTATCAAAGTTGATGCTTATCTGACTCAAAATGGTCTAGGTACTACTCTAATCTCTTTTTTTGAACACAACAGACCCAAGCGCTCATATATGCACACCCTAACTCTATGAGCACCTCTGAAAGAATGAGCCAGCATATCATCTTGTGATTTTACAAAGTCACCGTAGGCGCCTCGTAGTCGTCGGGAACGTCTCCTCACACTAAACGCGCATCGCCGAAAATCCTAAAATAAATCCAGGATAAATACGAGCACCGAGACTTGAACCCTGATGAATTGATCACACCACTCTCCACCTAACCATCCAACCGCGGGCTGGTTCGCGCTGCTCTAATCTTTCAGTGAATTATTAAAGTGATGCTTGCGGGAGATTCACAATAACACCACCAAGTAAGAAAAAAGGGTCCCCGAAGGTGTCGCCCATCATGGTTGCCAACAATGCTTTCGTCTAGTTAAAAAAAAAAAACAAGGCTTTCGCCTCAAGCATCGCAGCTCGGAACACTCTGCACCACGTTGGTCGTCGAGTCAAGGAAATCATAGGAGCGCGAGACCTCACGACCCTCCTTCAACTCGGCGAGCATCCTCGCAGGAGCTAATAAGAGAGCACCACTGTTGTCGCAGCCACTCACCACAAGCACTAGCGCCGATGGGATCGAACATCGGTTGGATCCTATTCGACCTGCGCGTGCATCAAGGAGCCGCGGCTTTGCTAAAGCGAAGTGAGCGGCGGCACCAGAAAGACCGGCCCACTTCTAGAAGGTTCCCTGAACATGTTTTTTCCTGTTAGTTTTTTTCATTTTTTTTGCTTTCTTCATGATTTTAATTTTTCGTTTCCTTTTTATTTTCTGTTTTTTCTGCTTATTTCTTCTTTTCCTTTTTCATCTTTTTCTATTTGTGTTTTTTCATACATTCATAATTTTTCGTAACTCAAGTTTTTAAAATCTGTGTAAATTTTCAAAAGATGCTTGAAATGCCAATTTTGTTCATGATACAGAAAATTGTTCATAATTTTTGAATTTTTTTACCTTTCAAAAGAAAATCACAATATTGAAAAATGTGTTCACAGTACATTGAAAAATGTTTGTATAGAAAATTTGTTCAACGTGCATGTTGAAAAACAATTCACCGTATTGTTTCAAAAATGTTTAGCATGTATTTGAGTAATGTCCACCGTGTAATAAGAAAATGTTCAGTATATATTTTGAATTCACTTCTTTGAAAAAATGTTCACTTTTCAAAAAAATTGTTTGGAATTAGAAATTTATTTGCAATTTCTGAAAATGTTCACATTAAAAAAATGTTCAGGTTTTTCAAATTTGTTCACTTTTAAAATTTGTTCCCAATTCAAAAAAATTGTGTGGAATTCGAAATTAGTTCGTAATTTTGAAAAATGTTTGAAATTGAACTGCAAATGCAAATTAGCCGGCCCAATCGGATCGTCCTCTTTATGCTCCACCTCTAGCCCACCAGGCCCAGATCCAAGATGTGCGAGCCCACAAGCGGTCCACCGTCGATGCACGT
Organism: Triticum dicoccoides; assembly: GCF_002162155.2. Taxonomy (NCBI): domain Eukaryota; kingdom Viridiplantae; phylum Streptophyta; class Magnoliopsida; order Poales; family Poaceae; genus Triticum; species Triticum dicoccoides. The sequence continues at coordinate 759,974,631 of NC_041382.1, forward strand.
CCTGGACGGGACCACCGGACTCGGCCAGCTAGGCAACTTCCCTGGGCACGCACGGACTTGCGGCGACGGTGATGCGGGGAAGGTAGGAACGGGAGCTGCCTGAGGGCGACGCGGGGGACGTGAGTGGAATTTTGCAGGAAGAGAGTAATTTCACATTGATAGCACAGGCATTGGTATTTCTGTAGCATTGTACTGTAATTAGGTAGCCATGGTGTCCACTAGTTGAGAAACTCCGTCCCCTAATATAAGATCTTATTATATCCAATATACTAATTGGATGAAATAAGATGTTATATTATGGGTTAGAGGGTGTGTATATCTTGATTTTGTTTGCATCTTATTAATTAGATTATCAATGGTGTCAGGTTACAATTGCACTCTATGTGCTTTACAAGTCATGGTCGGCAGATGACAAGCGGTTGTTGGCTGCAACAATTCTGCTCTTCGTCCTAGTGATTATCAGATCCTTATAATAGAAGCAAAACAATTCATAGATGGGAGGGTAGAGCGGCGATCATGCGAAGAAGACCAACAAGACCTCCCAGGGCTATCGTACCAGCTCTTTTTGGACTTCCCAAGTCCCTATCCTGAGCGTGTCAAAATCTTGAAGAAATTCTGGCCGCTCGACCCCGGATCAGCTTATGAAGCAACAGGGCGCGCGCTGTGTGCTATGACCAGCTTCCTCTACACCAAAGATGACAGCGCGCTCTTAGCTATGATCAGCTTCATCCGCACCGGGGGTTATCACCGACCACTTGTTGATTTCAAGAATGCGCTACCATCATTCATCTGCCGTCGGCGGACGCACGCACTAGCTTATGCAACGCTAGTGGCAGCCATCTGCCTGGTGCACACGAGTAGCCACAGCAAAGCTCGTAGCGGTGAAGATACCCGGGTTACACTTGTGCTCTTGTACGGTGCTCTCGTGCTGGAGCTGATTTACTTCTGCGTACAAGCAGTTAGACCGGACGGCTTCTCCGGCGTAATTCTCCAACACAGTATTATAGGACAGTTAGCCAATAACAGATGGCGCCCCAACATGTTGATGCTGAGGAGGGTCGCCGGAAGGTTTAACTGCAAGGATTTGGTGGACCAATACTTTACCTACATGGAATCTAGCCATTCGTGTGAGGAGATTACAGAATTGGTCCGCCAGCATGTTGAATCGGGGTGGAAGTACATACATGACAATGAGACTTACAGGAGGTTTAATGATGCCAGGGGCGAATGGACGCTCGGCCGTAAGAAATGTCTCCCGAGACTGGGTTGGAGCATAAAGAGGCCATTTGACGAGACCATTATTCTCTGGCACCTCGCCGCTGATTTATGCTTCCAGTATATGGACAGGTCTCGTGATGATGGTCATTGTGCCAGCCGCTGCAAAGTAATATCCAACTACATGATGCATCTCTTGGTAGCTAATCCTGAGATGCTAATGCCAGGCAGCAGAAAGAGCTTGTTCACAAAGGCCTACCACGAGCTCAAGAACATCAGCACCGAACCCCAGGACGAGATAGAGTTTATACAAGCGGCAGTTCACAAATGCAACCAAGGCTATAGTGACAAATCTTTTATTCAGGACGCGTGGGAGCTCGCTGAATTCTTGTTGGGTGATGAACTTGGTGGTGAAGTCACCAGGAGGTGGGAGCTGATCCAAGACGTGTGGGTGGAGATGCTCTGTTTTTCTGCAGGCAGGTGCCGAGGATACTTGCACGCCCAGACTCTGGGAGGTGGTGTGGAGTACCTCTCCTATGTCTGGGTCCTGCTGACATACGCCGGGATGGAGACATTTCCGGAGAAGCTTCAGAGGAGGGAGGGTCAGACGGTTGACGGCTACTACGAGTCTTTGGCTCCTCGTGGAAGAGAAGACCCTGCTGCTGCTACTACATCTGCTTCTGAAACTGAAGACTATGTATGAGCTCGAGGATTGATATTCTGTTGAGTCCTTCCATGTGTATCTCCTTAATTGTTTGCCTTGTCTTCTAATAGGCGCCTCTACTTTTTAACCACTGATGAGCAGTGCCATGTCTGTATCTAATTAATACTACGTTGTCACTCCAGTCTTTCTCACTGTTCAGTGCAAGATATATACTAGTATGACTAATGTAACTGCAACCCATCTAAGACGACTGAAATGTATGTCTTCGTTTCATTAGCCTGTCCATGCGTCCAGGTTCTGCTGCTACTGTTTGCACTGAGCTTAAATTTCTTGTTTCAAATCATCCATGCTGTCACTATCGCAAATGCTATTGCAATGCAAGCTTTGAATACAGAAGCCCCTGACAGCAGAAGTAGGTTCCTTGTTTCGAATCGTCCAAGGTGTCACTCTTGAATGTAGGAGCTCCACTGCGTGTAGCTGTTTGTATTCCGTTCTTGAATGTGTAGCCCAGCCTCTTGTGCCTGAAGAGCAGATGATAAATAGCCGACATTTCAGAGACGGCATCAGCTTGTAGTCTGCGGATAAAGAGTAAATTTGAGACTGTAGCCCAAAACTGACACAACGAACCTCCTTGGTAAGATGGTCATGCATTGCGTTGGTCCACCATCTTGACTGTGGACTCCATTCGCCACAGATTTTCGCGTCATGGTTCTGTAATGTGGAGCGGAACTTTTCATTCTTTTGCCATGTGCTCAGCCGCGGCATTAGCTGGTGCTCTTCCTGAGTGCCGCCTTGTTCGCATGATCTCTTTTTACTATGTTTCCTTTCACGTATTTTGGTTGTGGTCTTGTAGAAACTTAACAGAAACCGGGGGCCAAGTCCTTGCTTTTAAAAAAGGCTAACTGAAAGGGAGGATTGGGCAGAGCAAGACGAGCTCCAACACTCTGCACATGGATGGTATTAAACCGAGAGTCGCCCCATCGTTCTCATTTCTAGTCACAGCAGTGTGGATCAAACAATCCATAATGGATACAGTTAACAGTGTGTGATTGCCACCTCGGGGGTGTAGCTCATATGGTAGAGCGCTCGCTTCGCATGCGAGAGGCACGGGGTTCGATTCCCCGCACCTCCATCCTCTTTTTTAATTTATAAAGATAAGAATGAGGAAATGATTCTTTTTTTTTAATTTATAAAGATAAGAATGAGGAAATGATTCTTTTTTTTTAATTTATAAAGATAAGAATGAGGAAATGATTCTTTTTTTTTAATTTATAAAGATAAGAATGAGGAAATGATTCTTTTTTTTAATTTATAAAGATAAGAATGAGGAAATGATTCTTTTTTTTTATCGTTTTTGCGGGGACTGTGAGAAGGAAATAGTTCGCTCGGGGCACGACAACTACTCGTTTCCGGCCTTGCGATGTTTTGCTGTCATCTCTAAAGGCCCAGCTAAGCCCCGTGCAAACAACACACGCACAAAGGCCGACAACTAACTGCAGAAGGTGGATCCTACTGGACGCGGCTATAGGTCGCCTACAACGCCCGGGAGACATGTACCGGCCACCGGCCGAACACAGCGCTCAACCCATTTGTTTTTGTTCATATAAGAGCACGTCCGTACGTACTAGTTTTTGTTCTTTTTTTATATTTTTAAATACTCCAAATAAATATGCATCAAAATTTAATATAGATATTTTAATTTTAAAACGTCCATGTCACATTTAAAAAATGTTAACACATGTTCATACCATTAGAAAAAAAATGTCCGTAACACTAGAAAATATACAAGAATTTCAAACGATGTTTGTGCCATTTGTAAAGATATTTTTACAATTTTGAAAAATGTTGCGTAAATTTTGAAAAATGTTTGTACCAATAATTTTTAGACATTTCTAAAAAATGTTCATACGTTAGCAAAATGTGTTAGTGACATTTAGAAAATGTTAGTATGATAAAATGTTCAAATTATATAGGAAAATGTTTATCATTTGTTCAAAAAACATGTCCAAACATGTATTTAGAAAAATGTACATCATATACTTAAAAAATGTTAAAAGTGTATGAAATAAATGTTACGCGTCTATAACAAAATAAAGTCGACATCTATTTGAAAAATAAGGGGGGGAATACAAAGAAAAGGAGAAGAAGAAAAACACATGAAAGTTTCTAAAACTGGTCCAAACCAGTCCATGACCTTCCCGAAAGAGCTTTGCAACTTGCTATCTAGCTTGGAGGCGGCTTGCCCTCGGTCTGGTAAGGTGATTGCGTGCATCTTGAGTGAGAAGGTTAACAAAAGACAAGATCAAGAAGGTGATGAAGTCTCTCAAAAACAAAAATAAGAAGAGTGATGCCATAGAGAAGGCATCTGCGGCTGCTTAATGATTGCTCCTCGGTCTTTTGGGTCATCCTCATGGTTTATCTTATCATCCTGGTTTTGATGGGATCAATTGTCCACATCTGAGGCATCCTTATTGGGGATTCCTTCGCGATATAAATGTGTGACGGTTTGGGACTCTTGCATGTTGGGAATGCCTATAGGGTTGATGGTTCTGTCAAGGGGTTTCAGACCTTGGGAGTAGTCTGTATGTGGTATTGTAATTGTTTTCAACCGGTTTTCCATTAGTTAACTGGACAACTCTCTTCTACTTAATTAATCGATGAGGTAAATATTTTGCCTCCATTTCAAAAAAAATACTCCAGGTACTATAGTTGTCATGGAATTGTCAAGGCAGGTGTCCTTAGTGTCAGGACTTAGTCGTGAGGCCAACGCATCTATGTAGTAGCTTGGAGGGGTTGGTCGGAATCGAGAGATGCGAGGTTTTACCTAGGTTCAGCCCCTCACGGTGGAGATAAAAGCCTAGATCTTGCTTCATTGATATTGATGATGATGATCACGATTAGAAGGGTGCTCTATCTCGAGAGCTATTGACTTGTATATCTAAACATAACTTGTGAAACCTGTGAAACTTGTCCCTCTTGGGGTGCCCTGCCCCTCCTTATATATGTTGAAGGGGTGGCTTACATGACTAGTCCTATTAGGATTAGGATTACTCTATTACAAGTGGAGTCCTAATCTTTCTTACTTTGTAAGGGAATATTCCTTATGCTTTCCTCTTAAGCCGGCCCGCCATAGCTTGAGCCGGACTTTCATGAACTGTCTTCTGGGCCACCGGGTCTTGTCGCTCCTCTAACCCGCCTGTCAGGTCACCAATGAGTCACCTGACTTGACTGGATCATCAGTGAGTGGAAAGATCCGGGCGGGTCACTTAGTGAGTCGCCAAGTCAGGACGGGTCACCAGTGAGTCGCCAACTTCGGCCGGGTCATACATCCGGCCGAGTCATACTGCGGGGTATATCCCCAACATTAGCCCCCAGTTTAATTTGGATTTATCCATATTAAACTTATCCTGCAAAATAAACACAAGAACAAATTTGACAGGAGCCTCATAATCAATTTGCTGTCACTGATTTTTAGCCGGCTTGAAGATGTAAAACTTGCCGGTTTATCATTACCAAAATTGTCGGGTTATAAAGCAGACGATGCCGGGTCATAATTGTTGTTGACACCGGGTCATGTAATTGATCTTCCTGATTTACTCAAAACTGATAATTTGAAGACGTTCCCCCTTTATATGCATAATACCTGTAGCCCCCAAGTCTTAAGAGGATAACATAGTGATAGCTTAAGACTTGCTCCAGTATAATTGTTGCAACCTTGAAGAAATCCTGGTTGTTCATCTTAGTCATTAGTCATAAACTGAATATTCCACATATGTAGCCCCCAAGTGTCAGGTTGTCATGCTTGCAGCAACCTGGGACTTGTAATTGCCTGATGCCCATAAAAACTTCAACCAGTGTAGACCCCAAGGGCCGGGTCATTATGCAATAATGAGCAGGGACTTTGTAGATATGATCATGTAAATTTGAGTAGCAACATGTAGCCCCCAAGGGCCAGCTCAGTAAGATAATATTGAGCCGGGACTTTTTATATATATACTTAAATTTTTTACAGGAGCAATTGGTAGCCCCCAAGGGCTGGCTCATTTACAATGTGATGAGTCAGGTCTTCAATAGGGTGAGAAAAAAATGACGTTGCATTAGCCCCCAAGTGCCATGGTGCATGCTGGCAGTGACATGGGACTTGCATATTTGATGTAATCTTCAACTTGAATAATGTAGCCCCCAAGTGCCGGGTCGTAAGCCTGTAGCGACTCGGGACTACTCATTCCATTATATAATAAATTATATCCATTGCGCTGAAGCGACTTTGAAAACCTCAATCATAACATTGGCTATTGATAACCATAATAAAAATCCAGCCATATTGGCTATTAAAGATTTGAATAATATAACCCGGTTTGAAACCTCAATCATTCAATATCATCATGAAAATTCAGCCAAGTTGGACTATTATCATATATTGGCGACTTAGAGTTTGCCATCCTGGCGGGTTGCAAAGACCCGAAGATGCTTCAAATATGAACCGTAAACAGGGCAGCTGGGCCCGACTTATAAAAACCGGAAAGCAGCGAAAAACTCAAATACGAATAAGAACTCAAAAGAAATTCAAGGCTTTTGTAGACTGTCAAATTAAAGTGTCTTCTTCAATGAAACTAGCCGGAGCCACTAGATTGTTCGTGCTGCCATGATCCTGACTCATAGTGTGCCCAATCGACATTTGGACCCTAGATAAGTCTGGTCTTGCTCAAAGACTTATGAGGAGTACGCGGGGCCAGAGTAACAGTATCATGGGCCGATTTATCCAAGTTTCAAGGAAGGCGGCTTATGAAGCCTGGATCCATCTGACTTTGTAAACCGTACTCTCACATGACAAGCCGCCGTTTGAACCTTAATCGAGCTCAGATCTTGGTCGAATACGCCGTAAAGACTGATTGTTAAGAGTTCGGCGGGTCAATCAGGATGACCTGATGGAGTTGAAGCAGCTAGTGTTACAGGTAGGACGACCCGATCAGAGTTTGTTCTCTTCGATCAAATACGGCTATGTTTGAACAAACCTGGTCAAGAGGGTAGTAACGCTATGTTCTCTTTGGTCGAATACGCCTATGTTTGAACAGGAAGCCCCCAAGTGACATACTTACAAGCGTGGCATTGAGCCGATCAAAAGGGTACCGACAGCTATGTTCTCTTTGGTGAATACACCTATGTTTGAACAGGAAGCCCCCAAGTGATCATATAAACTTTTGGCCTTGCGCCGATCAAGAGGGTACCGAGAGCTATGCTCGATGAGCAGGAAGCCCCCAAGTGATCACAAGTTTTGGCATTGCGCCGATCAATAGGGTACCGACAGCTATGCTCGATGAGTAGGAAGCCCCCAAATGATCATAATAAGATAAGCCGTAAGGCAGGATACCCATGTTTAAACCGCGCATCATGACAGCAAGTTCTCTTTGGCAACCTTTAATATTTCTGAGAACTCGAACTTGCAAGAGATGGATATTCTTCTTGAGTCAGAGTTTTAAAAAGGATTTGAGAGCTTCAGAGCTTTGTGGGAGACAGTTTCCTCTTAAAACAGATTTTGAACCGGATATTGAGAGCTTCAGCGCTGTGTGGGAGATGTGATTTCCCTTGACCGGATTGTAAACTGGAAGCATCATGGTGAGCCGGAATGTTTCTGATGGCCTTTTAAATTTTCATCGATATAGTAGTAATCTCCGGGGCCGGGTTATTTTTTCCCTCCGATGTCCTGGGGTTCTTGAATTTACTGAAATTGGTAAGACTTGCTAAGTCATATCATTGTAGCCCCCGGGTCTTAAGACGACTCGAGGAGTTGTCTTGAGATTCTCCGTATTTGACCATAGTAGAAAGTGTATATCATTGGCGTTGATAGCGCGATGTGAATCCACAGAATGTTGAGGTGACTGCGACGGGTTATAAATGATCTCGTATGAGACGTGTCAGCAACTCGGCCAATGATTCCTTCCAACTGGCTGTTTGAAGTTAACCAAACTGTAGTGGCGGCGGCTTGTGCGCATGCCCATTGAGCCATCAAGTGAAGATGGCGGCTGAGAATACATGATATTTTGCCTCCAATTTGTTGGAAAAAAACCGGGCTACCCAAGCAGTGACTGCTCATACTCAATAAACAGCTCATGCAGATAGGTGCGGCCCAGTGTGTTGATATAGACCAGGCCGGGAGAGACGGACGGAAAAGATGACCGCATCATTAGAGGCGGCTCAGACAGATGAATCGGCCGCGGCGTTGTAAGCCGGCGGATGGGGGAGTCAATCGCAAGCGCGGTAAGCCGCGCGGACGGGCGAGTCAACCACGTCTTGTTGATGTAGTGAACAATTGTCTGATTGTTCGGATGACGGATGATCCGTTCAACGCAACAGAGACGGATCAACGCGGATCGGCAACTCTGTATAACCCAGCGGCTCAGGCAGACCGGCGACGCAATTAGCCCCGACGGCTCAGGTAAACCAGCGACCTGGGGCGTAACCACGACAACGGTAGAGGGTCCTAGCAGAAAGTCGCGGAAGCAAGCAACAAGGCAGGTCAACAAGGCGGGCCACAGCGGAAGGCGGCGCTCGGTGACCCAGTGCTTAGAGCTACGGGTCCGAGGCAGGTGAGGCGAGCAGAGGCGCTCTGGAGGAATCCCGACACGGATGTACCGGCGTGGACCAGCTTCGGCAGCACACGCTGGCATGAAAATACAGCCCAGTTCAACCATAGCATCTCGTGCTTCTTCAGTCCACTCACTGTTCAATTACCCTTTAAATGCTTCAATAAGAAAATCCATGCAATATCCATGATGACTGTCAGGCAACACCGATGGTACTTCACCTCGTAATCCATTTTTCTCCATTAGTAACTGGATGCATGGCTCATTATACGTGCCATAAAATTCTCTCTGAACAATTGATCTTCCACGTCCCGAATCTGTGATATCAGTTAGAGAGCTTGGTAAGTTTAAGCTAGAACACGACCTTATTAGGCATGCGATTTTTGCTGGTCCTAAAAGCTACTTCACACCTGCGAGTAATTTAGGGACAGTCCATACTCCCGTTGGAGATCACATGCCATATCTCTTGGCCTAAAATATGGGCTATCATGTAACTTTTCCTTAATAACATTAGCAACCCATCGCTGTGTCCCCAAATGATGACCTTTCACGGTTTCAGCTTCACAGGTGTGTTTCAGACAGGCCCGGCGGTTCGGCGTACAGTGACCCAACGTGATTCGAGAGCAGGGGCAGGGGCGTAGGGCCGGCAAAGACCGGCGGCTAGATGCGCATCCACCGTGGAGGCGTGCGGGGAACGGCCTCAACGGCTGGTAAACCACTTGGCGGTGGCTCACGGTGGACGCGGGCAGCTCAAGGCCGGAACGTCGTGTGCCAACAACGGCTCATAGCGGACGGACCCGACCATGGCAGAGGCGAGAGACCGTGGAAAAGGCTCTCTAACACGGCATGGCAGGGGAGGCGCTCAGAGGCGGAGGACCCGGCCGGGCGGGTCGTGAAGGAAATATGCCCTAGAGGCAATAATAAAGTTATTATTTATTTCCTTATATCATGATAAATGTTTATTATTTCATGCTAGAATTGTATTAACCGGAAACATAATACATGTGTGAATACATAGACAAACAGTATGTCACTAGTATGCCTCTACTTGACTAGCTTGTTGAATCAAAGATGGTTAAGTTTTCTAGCCATAGACATGAGTTGTCATTTGATTAACGGGATCACATCATTAGAGAATGATGTGATTGACTTGACCCATTCCGTTAGCATAGCACTTGATCGTTTAGTTTGTTGCTATTGCTTTCTTCATGACTTATACATGTTCCTATGACTATGAGATTATGCAACTCCCGTTTACCGGAGGAACACTTTGTGTGCTACCAAATGTCACAACGTAACTGGGTGATTATAAAGGTGCTCTACAGTGTCTCCGAAGGTACTTGTTGGGTTGGCGTATTTCGAGATTAGGATTTGTCACTCCGATTGTCGGAGAGGTATCTCTGGGCCCTCTCGGTAATGCACATCACATAAGCCTTGCAAGCATTGCAACTAATAAGTTAGTTGCGGGATGATGTATTACAGAACGAGTAAAGATACTTGCCGGTAACGAGATTGAACTAGGTATTGAGATACCGACGATCAAATCTCGGGCAAGTAATATACCGATGACAAAGGGAACAACATATGTTGTTATGCGGTCTGACCGATAAAAGATCTTCGTAGAATATGTAGGAGCCAATATGAGCATCCAGGTTCCGCTATTGGTTATTGACCAGAGACGTGTCTCGGTCATGTCTACATTGTTCTCCAACCCGTAGGGTCCGCACGCTTAACGTTATGATGACAGTTTCATTATGAGTTTATATATTTTGATGTACCGAAGGTTGTTCGGAGTCCCGGATGTGATCACGGACATAACGAGGAGTCTCGAAATAGTCGAGACATAAAGATTGATATTGGACGACTATATTCGGACACAGGAATGGTTTCGGGAGTTATCGGATATAAAACGGAGTACCGGGGTACCGGAACCCCCCCCCCCCCGGGGGGTTAATGGGCCTCATGGGCCCAAAGTGGAGCAGAGGAGGGGCGGCCAGGGCAGGCTGCGCGCCCCCTCCCCCTCTAGTCCGAATTGGACAAGGAGGGAGGGGTGGCGCCCCCCCTTTCCTTTCTCTCCTCTCTCCCTTCCTTCCCCCTCTCCTAGTTGGACAAGGAAAGGAGGGAGTCCTACTCCCGGTAGGAGTAGGACTCCTCCCTGGCGCGCCTCTTCCTGGCCGGCCGCCCCTCCCCCTTGCTCCTTTTATACGGGGGCAAGGGGGCACCTCTAGACCCAACAATTGATCTATTGATCTCTAAGCCGTGTGTGGTGCCCCCCTCCACCATAATCCTCGATAATATTGTAGCGGTGCTTAGGCGAAGCCCTGCGACGGTAGAACATCAAGATCGTCACCACGCCGTTGTGCTGACGGAACTCTTCCCCGACATTCTGCTGGATCGGAGTCCGGGGATCGTCATCGAGCTGAACGTGTGCTAGAACCCGGAGGTGCCATAGTTTCGGTGCTTGATTGGTCGGGCCGTGAAGACGTACGACTGCATCAACCGCGTTGTGCTAATGCTTCCGCTTTCGGTCTACGAGGGTACGTAGACAACACTCTCCCCTCTCGTTGCTATGCATCACCATGATCTTGCATGTGCATAGGAATTTTTTTGAAATTACTACGTTCCCCAACAGTGGCATCCGAGCCTAGGTTTTATGCGTTGATGTTATGCACGAGTAGAACACAAGTGAGTTGTGGGCGATATAAGTCATACTACTTACCAGCATGTCATACTTTGGTTCAACGGTATTGTTGGATGAAGCGGCCCGGACCGACATTACGCGTACGCTTACGTGAGACTGGTTCTACCGACGTGCTTTGCACACAGGTGGCTGGCGGGTGTCAGTTTCTCCAACTTTAGTTGAACCAAGTGTGGCTACGCCCGGTCCTTGCGAAGGTTAAAACAACACCAACTTGACAAACTATCGTTGTGGTTTTAATGCGTAGGTAAGAACGGTTCTTGCTAAGCCCGTAGCAGCCACGCAAAACTTGCAACAACAAAGTAGAGAACGTCTAACTTGTTTTTGCAGGGCATGTTGTGATGTGATATGGTCAAGACATGATGCTAAATTTTATTGTATGAGATGATCATGTTTTGTAACCGAGTTATCGGCAACTGGCAGGAGCCATATGGTTGTCGCTTTATTGTATGTAATGCAATTGCGCTGTAATGCTTTACTTTATCACTAAGCGGTAGCGATAGTCGTGGAAGCATAAGATTGGCGAGACGACAACGATGCTACGATGGTGATCAAGGTGTCGCGCTGGTGACGATGGTGATCATGACGGTGCTTCGAAGATGGAGATCACAAGCACAAGATGATGATGGTCATATCATATCACTTATATTGATTGCATGTGATGTTTATCTTTTATGCATCTTATCTTGCTTTGATTGATGGTAGCATTATAAGATGATCCCTCACTAAATTATCAAAGTATAAGTGTTCTCCCTGAGTATGAACCGTTGCGAAAGTTCTTCGTGCTGAGACACCACGTGATGATCGGGTGTGATAGGCTCTACGTTCAAATACAACAGGTGCAAAACAGTTGCACACGCGGAATACTCAGGTTAAACTTGACGAGCCTAGCATATAACAGATATGGCCTCGGAACACGGAGACCGAAAGTTCGAGCGTGAATCATATAATAGATATGATCAACATAGTGATGTTCACCATTGAAACTACTCCATCTCACGTGATGATCGGACATGGTTTAGTTGATTTGGATCACGTGATCACTTAGAGGATTAGAGAGATGTCTATCTAAGTGGGAGTTCTTAAGTAATATGATTAATTGAACTTTAATTTATCATGAACTTAGTCCTGGTAGTATTAGCATATCTATGTTGTAGATCAATAGCTCGTGTTTAGCTCCCCTGTTTTATTTTTGATATGTTCCTAGAGAAAACTAAGTTGAAAGATGTTAGTAGCAATGATGCGGATTGGATCCGTGATCTGAGGTTTATCCTCATTGCTGCACAGAAGAATTATGTCTTTGATGCATCGCTAGGTGACAAACCTATTGCAGGAGCAGATGCATATGTTATGAACATTTGGCTAGCTCAATATGATGACTACTTGATAGTTTAGTGCACCATACTTAAACGGCTTAGAGTCGGGACTTCAAAGACGTTTTGAACGTCATGGACCATATGAGATGTTCCAGGAGTTGAAGTTAATATTTCAAGCAAATACCCGAGTTAAGAGATATGAAGTCTCCAACAAGTTCTATAGCTAAAAGATGGAGGAGAGTAGCTCAAGCAGTGAGCATGTGCTCAGATTGTCTGGGTACTACAATCGCTTGAATCAAGTGGGAGTTAATCTTCCAGATAAAATAGTGATTGACAGAATTCTCTAGTCACCATCACCAAGTTAGTAGAACTTCGTGATGAACTATGATATGCAAGGGATAACGGAAACGATTCCCAAGCTCTGCGTAATGCTGAAATCGATGAAGGTAGAAATCAAGAAAAATATCAAGTGTTGATGGTAGACAAGACCACTAGTTTCAAGAAAAGGGCAAAGGGAAGAAGGGGAACTTCAAGAAGAACGGCAAGCAAGTTGCTTCTCAAGTGAAGAAGCCCAAGTCTGGTCCAAACTGATTCGAGCAGGAACTGGAGTACTGTATCTCTAGCACAATCAACAGCTAATAAAAAAAATTGAACTACAGAGTCAGAGTGCTAAATCACAAATTAGTGCATGTCTGTAGCTGCACAATTTCCAAAAAAATATGGTGGAGAGATGAGTTACCTTCTTGCTGCTTAACTACTGAGCATTGTACCAACTTTCTGTCTCCGTGGTGCTTCCCAAACCCCAGCTTGAGGTCTGTACATGGAGAGAAGCATGGAAAGTGAAGGGGACAACTGGAGGTAAAGAAATCAAAAGGATAAATAGTTCACCTGGGCTTGGGGAGACGATGGCATGGCCATGGAGAAGAGATCGAGCAATAGGCTCTAAAAAATCCCATATATTTACATGACAACAGGACCTGGCTAGATACATCTCCTCTTGGAAAAGATCTCTTGATTTGGTGAAACAATGAAACTGACACCATAATATTTTGAATTAAAATCAGAAATCATTTTCCTCTATTGGCTAAGTAAAAGGAAGCTTGTATGTAAAACAGTTATTTTTTAACTGATATCATCAAGAAACCTTTGTTTCTATCATGTTTTCACCTGCATACATGATGCATAGCAGTACACCATTACATAATAACCATAGCTTGAATTTACATGAGTTCATTACTCTCCAGATCTAGCAATGGCTCCTATAAGTATGCAATTCCTACAATGCAGTTATATTCTAGACAAGGTCCTGATAAAGAGCTTGATTACTACCAGGATAAGAAGATGCTAATGATTAAAAATAGAAGGTGCCAGTGAACTAAAATAATAGAAGGTGCTAATGCTTTCATGTTTCTGAACTAAAATGCAAAAGTTGAAACAACCGTTTTCAGTCGAGCATTGGCGCAAACACTTTTTTTTGTAGGGAGGCGCAAACTCTTGTTGGGCACACATACAACAAATCTGATTACCCTCGTCAACACGCACGCACAACACACATGTCTGTCGGCCGGCCGGCCGCACGTGCCCTTAGTAATCCATCCAACACGCATACCACGTCGGCAGCATCATGCACAGACAAGCCAGAATTTGTAGGGGGCATTGGACACTGAGGCGGCCATTACAACGACGATCGAATGATTAGAGTCAGCCTGCTATAATGTGCCCCAGAAATCGGGCTTGCTCTACAGTTCCTATTGTATAGTGAGTCATGCATAAAAAAATCCCATGCGCAAAACCCTAATGTATAGGATTGAGAACCGTAAGGCATGAACAAAATCCCCTGTACAGTTCAGCAATAGGAAATCCCCTGAACAAAATCCCCTGCGCTTTGGTTGGAAGTGCAAAAGAAAATTAGTTTGGTATGTTGCAGATTGGTATGTCACACAATATGGCAATACTTTTACTCAGTTTATTTAGTTATCAAATCTTACTTGAAAGAACACCTAAATTTATACTCCTTCATCTTCTTCATGCAAGGCCTATTTTGATTGCTCAAATCCAAGTGCTGACTAATAGTACAGTGGGGTTCATTTAACACAACGGTGAACATTTTCATGCCCCGGTGATCTGATACTTCTATCTCTGCTACAGTTTTACCGTGATTCAAATAGGACCTTGAGGCATTAGGCATTACCAAAAAAAGATAGAGAACTGCCATAATTTACAACTGGCTTTTGGTTTCTGAAACTCTATTGCATTAAGTGGGTTCCAAAAAAGAAACAAAGAAGAATTTACTAACTTTGAGTTGTAGATGAAGAGTGCAGACCAAAGTGTAGTTGCCATGCACGTAGTATTAAGTTCACTTGTCAGGGATTGCCAGCCAGGTAACAATTATCAAATCAACTGATCTCCAATTTCACAAGTTAGTTCGGCGAGGCATCGATCCACCCAAATTTAACAGAAGTTAAAAGCCTGGAAACAAAAAAAACATTTTAGAGTCGTGAAACAAGTGAATCTTCTAACCATACAAGTAAATCTTAAATTATGCTACACACTTGGTTTTGACACCATAAACAAAGTTTCAGACAGCTACATGAAAATATTCTTTCTCTTTCAAATTTCAATAGCCATGATTTATTAAATATACAATTGTTACAAATAATATCAGTATTAGCTTACTTATAATTACTATTGCAGCCTTGACAGCCCATAGCTCATAGATGAATCCATTGGTGACACTCTACTACCATTGATGAATCCCTTAGGAGTGTGCCTGCTGAATCAGCACATCTTGCCATGATCGTCCAGTTCTCTGCTAACATAGATTCCAATGCTTGTAGTAGGTTGAGTTCTTCCTAGAGGCATCTGGCAAAAAGAAACTTACTTGCGATGCAGGCGGAGGGGCGGTGAGGCGGAGGCCAAGCTGCGACTCCGGAGGCGGCGAAGGGCGCGGCCGGGTGGCTCCGGCAGCTGGGGTGGCGGCGACCCGCGACGGGGTGGCTCCCGCGGCTGGGGAGGCGGCGACACGCGGCGCCGCGGGAGGTGGCGAAGGGCGCGACGGGGCGGCTCCCGCGGGTGGGGAGGGGCGACCCGCGACGGTTCCCGTGGCTCCGGCGGCGTGAGGCGACGGTGAAGGGCGCGGCTTCCCATGGCTCGGGGCGAGCCTGCAGCGAAGGACATGGTTGCGGGAGGCGAACGGCGCGGGAGGAGGAGGAGGAGATCATGCGGGAGAAGTAGGAGGTCGTGCGAGCGAACGGTTTTTTTACTGCAGGGCATATTAGCGATCTATCGATTGTGCCTTATTGCGTGGTTGGTAGCGTTGAACACAGAAGGATTAAGGGCCATTAGATTTGGATGACGGATGGGTGTGATTGTTTGGATCTGCCCCTCTCTTCCTTTTATAGTGGTAGTAGATGGCATGGTGGGTAATTAAAGCGTAAAACGCGTTTAGTATGCTGGAAGAATGTAGACCATCAGATTGCAGGTTTCGATTGATAGGATGATCTGGTTCTCCGCCCTCTCTTTCTTTTATAGTGGTAGTAGATAAAACCTTATATGGTTACACACCCAATGAAAATGATTCGTTGGATCTCGATCGTAGTGATACACATACTCATAATATTGAAACCCAAAGATGCAAAGTTAATAATGATAGTGCAACTTATTTGTGGCACTGCCGTTTAGGTCATATTGGTGTAAAGCGCATGAAGAAAATCCATGATGATGGGCTTTTTGGAATCACTTGATTATGAATCAGTTGATGCTTGTGAACCATGCCTCATGGGCAAGATGACTAAGACTCCATTCTCCGGAACAATGGAGCAAGCAACAGATTTGTTGGAAATCATGCATACTGATGTATGTAGTCCGATGAATATTGAGGCTCGCGGTAGGTATCATTATTTTCTGATCTTCACAGATGATTTGAGCAGATATGAGTATATCTACTTGATGAAACACAAGTCTGAAACATTTGAAAAGTTTAAAGAATTTCAGAGTGAAGTGGAGAATCATCGTAACAAAAATAAAAGTTTCTACGATATGATCGCAGAAGTAAAATATTTGAGTTACGAGTTTGGACTTCAGTTAAAAACAATGTGAAATAGTTTCACTACTCACTCCACCTGGAACACCACAGTGTAATGGTGTGTCTGAACGTCATAACTGTACTTTATTAGATATGGTGCGATCTATGATGTCTCTTACCGATCTACCACTATCGTGTTGGGGTTATGCATTAGAGACAGCTACATTCACGTTAAATAGGGCACCATCTAAATCCGTTGAGACGACACCGTATGAACTATGGTTTGGCAAGAAACCTAAGTTGTCATTTCTTCAAGTTTGAGGTTGCAATGCTTATGTAAAAAAGTTTCAACCTGATAAGCTCAAACCCAAATCGGAGAAGTGTGTCTTCATAGGATACCCAAAAGAAAATGTTGGGTATACCTTCTATCACAGATCCGAAGGCAAGATATTCGTTGCTTTGAATGGATCCTTTCTAGAGAAGGAGTTTCTCTCGAAAGAAGTGAGTGGGAGGAAAGTAGAACTTGATGAGGTAACTGTACCTACTCCCTTATTGGTAAGTAGTTCATCACAGAAATCTGTTCCAGTGACTACTACACCAATTAGTGAGGAAGCTAATGATGATGATCATGTAACTTCAGATCAAGTTACTACCGAACCTCGTAGGTAAACCAGAGTGAGATCCGCACCAGAGTGGTACGGTAATCCTGTTCTGGAGGTCATGTTACTTGACCATGATGAGCCTACGAACTATGAGGAAGCGATGATGAGCCCAGATTCCGCGAAATGGCTTGAGGCCATGAAATCTGAGATGAGATCCATGTATGAGAACAAAGTATGGACTTTGATTGACTTGCCCAAAGATCGGCGAGCCATTGAGATTAAATGGATCTTCAAGAGGAAGACGGACATTGATAGTAGTGTTACTATCTACAAAGCTAGAATTGTCGCAAAAGGTTTTCGACGAGTTCAAGGTGTTGACTACGCTGAGAGTTACTCACTCGTATCTATGCTTAAGTCTGTCCGAGTCATGTTAGCAATTGCCACATTTTATGAAATCTGGCATATGGATAAACAAAACTGCATTCCTTAATGTATTTATTAAAGAAGAGTTGTATATGATGCAACCAGAAGGTTTTGTCAATCCTAAAGGTGCTAACAAAATATGCAAGCTCCAGCAATCCATGTATGGACTGGTGCAAGCATCTCGGAGTTGGAATATACGCTTTGATAAGTTGATCAAAGCATATAGTCTTATACAGACTTGCGGTGAAGCCTGTATTTACAAGAAAGTGAGTGGGAGCACTACATCATTTCTAATAAGTATATGTGAATGACATATTGTTGATCGGAGATAATGTAGAATTATTCTGCAAAGCATAAAGGAGTGTTTGAAAGGAGTTTTTCAAAGAAATACCTCGGTAAAGCTGCTTACATATTGAGCATCAAGATCTATAGAGATAGATCAAGACTCTTGATAAGTTTTTCAATGAGCACATACCTTGACAAGATTTTGAAGTAGTTCAAAATGGAATAGTCAAAGAAAGAGTTCTTGCCTGTGTTACAAGGTGTGAAACTAAGTAAGACTCAAAGCCCGACCATGGCAGAAGATAGAAAGAGAATGAAACTCATTCCTATGCCTTGGCCATAGGTTCTATAAAATATGCCATGTTGTGTACCAGATCTATTGTATACCCTACACTGTTTTTGGCAAGGGAGTACAATAGTGATCTAGGAGTAGATCACTGGACAGCGGTCAAAATTATCCTTAGTGGAATAAGGATATGTTTCTCGATTATGGAGGTGACAAAAAGGTTCGTCATAAAGGGTTACGTCGATGCAAATTTTGACACTGATCCAGATGACTCTAAATCTCAATCTGGATACATACTGAAAGTGGGAGCTATTAGCTAGAGTAGCTCCGTGCAGAGCATTGTTGACATAGAAGTTTGCAAAATACGTACGGATCTGAATATGGCAGACCCGTTGACTAAACTTCTCTCACAAGAAAAACATGATCACACCTTAGTACTCTTTGGGTGTTAATCACATAGCGATGTGAACTAGATTATTGACTCTAGTAAACCCTTTGGGTGTTGGTCACATGACGATGTGAACTATGGGTGTTAATCACATGGTGATGTGAACTATTGATGTTAAATCACATGGTGATGTGAACTAGATTGTTGACTCTAGTGCAAGTGGGAGACTGAAGGAAATATGCCCTAGAGGCAATAATAAAGTTATTATTTATTTCCTTATATCATGATAAATGTTTATTATTCATGCTAGAATTGTATTAACCGAAAACATAATACATGTGTGAATACATAGACAAACAGTATGTCACTAGTATGCCTTTACTTGACTAGCTCGTTGAATCAAAGATGGTTAAGTTTCCTAGCCATAGACATGAGTTGTCATTTGATTAATGGGATCACATCATTAATCAAATGATGTGATTGACTTGACCCATTCCATTAGCATAGCACTTGATCGTTTAGTTTGTTGCTATTGCTTTCTTCATGACTTATACATGTTCCTATGACTATGAGATTATGCAACTCCCGTTTACCAGAGGAACACTTTGTGTGCTACCAAACGTCACAACGTAACTGGGTGATTATAAAGGTGCTCTACAGGTGTCTCCGAAGGTACTTGTTGGGTTGGCGTATTTCGAGATTAGGATTTGTCACTCCGATTGTCGGAGAGGTATCTCTGGGCCCTCTCAGTAATGCACATCACATAAGCCTTGCAAGCATTGCAACTAATAAGTTAGTTGCGGGATGATGTATTACAGAACGAGTAAAGATACTTGCCGGTAACGAGATTGAACTAGGTATTGAGATACCGACGATCAAATCTCGGGCAAGTAACATACCGATGACAAAGGGAACAAAGTATGTTGTTATGCGGTCTGACCGATAAAAGATCTTCGTAGAATATGTAGGAGCCAATATGAGCATCCAGGTTCCGCTATTGGTTATTGACCGGAGACGTGTCTCGGTCATGTCTACATCGTTCTCCAACCCGTAGGGTCCGCACGCTTAACGTTACGATGACAGTTTCATTATGAGTTCATATATTTTGATGTACCGAAGGTTGTTCGGAGTCCCGGATGTGAACACGGACATAACGACGAGTCTCGAAATAGTCGAGACATAAAGATTGATATATTGGACGACTATATTCGGACACAGGAATGGTTCCGGGAGTTATCGGATATAAAACAGAGTACCGGGGGTTACTGGACCCCCCCACCCCGGGGGGGGGGGTTAATGGGCCTCATGTGCCCAAAGTGGAGCAGAGGAGGGGCGGCCAGGGCAGGCTGTGCGCCCCCTCCCCCTCTAGCCCGAATTGGACAAGGAGGGAGGGGCGCCCCCCCCTTTCCTTTCTCTCCTCTCTCCCTTCCTCCCCCCTCTCCTAGTTGGACAAGGAAAGGAGGGAGTCCAACTCCTGGTAGGAGTAGGACTCCTCCCTGGCGCGCCTCTTCCTGGCCGGCCGCCCCTCCCCCTTGCTCCTTTATATACGGGGGCAAGGGGGCACCTCTAGACACAACAATTGATCTATTGATCTCTTAGCCGTGTGCGGTGCCCCCCTCCACCATAATCCTCGATAATATTGTAGCGGTGCTTAGGCGAAGCCCTGCGACGGTAGAACATCAAGATCATCACCATGCCGTCGTGCTGACGGAACTCTTCCCCGACATTCTGCTAGATCGGAGTCCGGGGATCGTCGTCGAGCTGAACGTGTGCTAGAACTCGGAGGTGCCGTAGTTTCGTGCTTGATCGGTCGGGCCGTGAAGACGTACGACTACATCAACCGCGTTGTGCTAACGCTTCCGCTTTCGGTCTACGAGGGTACGTAGACAACACTCTCCCCTCTTGTTGCTATGCATCACCATGATCTTGCCTGTGCGTAGGAATTTTTTTGAAATTACTACGTTCCCCAACAGGTCGATCCCATGGCGGTAGAGAACAGCGGCTCATAGGCGGCTTCAGACCACGGTGACTTGAGACAAAGGCCACGCGAAGGCACAGCAGAGGAGGCCGGCTCAGTGCAGCCGCAGTCGCGAAAACAACTTAAAGCTGCGGTGGCGGCTTGGCGGCGGAGACCCGTAGTGCCGCAGAAGGAGCGGCGACTTGTCCTGCTGCAGTTGAGGCAATTTGGAAACAGCACCGCGGCGGCTGGGTGTGGTGGCGCTCGAGGCGAAGCTGGCATGGCGCAGAAGCGGTCGCCAGCTTCCGACGACTCAACGTGCGGCAACTGAGGCGGCCCGCGACAGTGAGAGACGCGGGACGGCGGCTCTTCGGCAGCGGCTCAGCGCAGGACAGCGGCTCTTCGGCGGTGGCTCAACGCGGGGAGGCTCTCCGGTGGCGGCGACTCGGACGGGAAACGAGGCGCGGCAGTGACTCAGATGGGAGGCAGAGTTTTGACCGGGGGCGGCTTCCGGTGCAGTCGAGGCTGCAGAAACAGTGAAGCAGGGCACTCCATGGCGGGTTGTCGGGCCGGCCGGACCACTCGCGGAGCGAGCCGGAGGAAGTCCTGCGGCCGCGAGTCCGAGTTACGGCTGTGTTTTTGTTTTCGGGTCGTAGACCCTCCTTTCTTTTTTCTTCATCAGTTTTGATTGTATGTTGGCGTACCGATCTAGACTCTGCATCTCGTGTCTCCTCATGCCGCCTCGGGACCTGACGCACTGGTGAAATATACTGTAACAGTAGAACACGGTCTCGGCGACTTATGATTTTGCCGCTCACTAATCACACAACATGCTGCAAAATCTCGGTGACAAGATCCTTGCATTGATCGATCTTGAACACATCTTCAACTTGCAGTGGCGACGGCATACCCGGACGCAATATTAATTTCCTTGAACTCAAACTTTCATCTGTCTAATCACGAGCTCCTCGATCCTTGAAGATATCCCTTCAAGAACTCAACACCACCATACGCAAGCCCCACGATGGGCGCCAACTATCATGGAATTGTCACGGCAGATGTCCTTAGTGTCAGGACTTAGTCGTGAGGTCAACGCATCTATGTAGTAGCTTGGAGGGGTTGGTCGGAATTGAGAGATGCGAGGTTTTACCCAGGTTCAGCCCCTCACGGTGGAGGTAAAAGCCTACATCCTGCTTCATTGATATTGATGATGATGATCATGATTACAAGGATGCTCTATCTCAAGAGCTATTGACTTGTCTGTCTAAACCTAACTTGTGAAACCTGTGAAACTTGTCCCTCTTGGGGTGCCTTGCCCCTCCTTATATGTTGAAGGGGCGGCTTACATGACTAGTCCTATTAGGATTAGGATTACTCTATTACAAGTGGAGTCCTAGTCTTTCTTACTTTATAAGGGAATATTCCTTATGCTTTCCTCTTAAGCCAGCCCGCCATAGCTTGAGACGGACTTCCATGAACTGCCTTTTGGGCCACCGGGTATTCTCGCTCCTCTAACCCGACTGTCGGGTCACCAATGAGTCACATGACTCGGCTGGGTCATCAGTGAGTGGAGAGATCCGGGCAGGTGCTACCTCTTGAGCATTGCATTGGATTTCCCCGAAGAGGAGAGGATGATGCAGCAAAGTAGTGTAAGTAGTTCCCTCAGTTTTTGAGAACCAAGGTATCAATCCAGTAGGAGGCTACGTGCAAGTCCCTCGTACCTACACAAAAACAATAGATCAACGCAACCAACGCACTTAGGGGTTGTCAATCCCTTCATGGTCACTTACGAAAGTGAGATCTGATAGAGATGATAAATAATATTTTTGGTATTTTTGGTATAGAGATGCAAAGTGAAAAGTAAAAGGCAAAGTAATAAGCAAAGCAATAATAAAGCGATGGAGATTGATATGATGAGAAAGAGACCCGGGGGCCATAGGTTTCACTAGTGGCTTCTCTCAAGAGCATAAGTATTCTATGGTGGGTGTACAAATTACTGTTGAGCAATTGACAGAATTGAGCATAGTTATGAGAATATCTAGGTATGATTATGTATATAGGCATCACGTCCGAGACAAGTAGACCGACTCCTGCCTGCATCTACTACTATTACTCCATTCATCGACCGCTATCCAGCATGCATCTAGAGTATTAAGTTAAAAACAGAGTAATGCCTTAAGCAAGATGACATGATGTACAGAGATAGTTTCATGCAATATGATAAAAAAACCATCTTGTTATCCTCGATGGCAACGATACAATACGTGCCTTGCTGCCCCTTCTATCACTGGGAAAGGACACCACAAGATCGAACCCAAAGCTAAGCACTTCTCCCATGGCAAGAAAACCCGATCTATTAGGCCAAACCAAACTGATAATTCGAAGAGACTTGCAGAGATAACCAATCATACATAAAAGAATTCAGAGAAGATTCAAATATTATTCATAGATAGACTGGATCATAAACCCACAATTCATCGGTCTCAACAAACGCACCGCAAAAAGAAGATTACATCGAATAGATCTCCCCGAGAGAGGGGGAGAACATTGTATTGAATCCAAAAAGAGAGAAGAAGCCATCTAGCTACTAACTATGGACCCGTAGGTCTGAAGTAAACTACTCACACTTCATCGGAGGGGCTTGGATGATGATGTAGAAGCCCTCCGTGATCGATGCCTCCTCTGGCAGAGCTCCGGAACAGGCCCCAAGGCCCCAAGATGGGATCTCGTGGATACAGAAAGTTGCGGCGGTGGAATTAGGTTTTTGGCTCTATCCCCGATCGTTTGGGGATACGTAGGTATATATAGGAGGAAGAAGTACATCGGTGGTGCTTCGAGGGGCCCACGAGGCAGGGGCGCGCCCTACGGGGGGGCGCCCTCCTCCCTCGTGACCGCCTCGTGGCTTTCTTGACGGAGAGTCCAAGTCTCCTGGATCTTATCTGATGAGAAAATCACGTTTCCGAAGGTTTCATTCCGTTTGGACTCCGTTTGATATTCTGTTTCTCCGAAACACTGAAATAGGCAAAAAAATAGCAATTCTGGGCTGGGCCTCCGGTTAATAGGTTAGTCCCAAAAATAACATAAAAGTGGAAAATAAATCCCAATATAATCCAAAAGAGTAGATAATATAGCATGGAGCAATCAAAAATTATAGATATGTTGGAGACGTATCAAGCATCCCCAAGCTTAATTCCTGCTCGCGCTCGAGTAGGTAAATGATAAAAAGAGAATTTTTGATGCGGAGTGCTACTTGGCATAATTTTAATGTAATTCTTCTTAATTGTTATATGAATATTCAGATCTGAAAGATTCAAGACAAAAGTTCATATTGACATAAAAATGATAATACTTCAAGCATACTAACTAAGCAATTATGTCTTCACAAAATAACATGGACAAAGAAAGTTCATCCCTACAAAATCATATAGTTTAGTCATGTTTCATTTTCGTCACACAAGAATGCTCTCGTCATGCACAACCCCGATGACAAGTCAAGCAATTGTTTCATACTTTAGTAATCTCAAACCTATAAACTTTCACGCAATATATGAGCGCGAGCCATGGACATAGCACTATGGGTGGAATAGAATATAATGAGGGGGTTATGTGGAGAAGACAAAAAAAGGAGTCTCACATCAACAAGGCTAATCAATGGGCTATGGAGATGCCCACCGATTGATGTTAATGCAAGGAGTAGGGATTGCCATGCAACGGATGCACTAGAGCTATAAATGTATGAAAGCTCAACAAAAGAAACTAGTGGGTGTGCATCCAACTTGCTTGCTCACGAAGACCTAGGGCACTTGACGAGGCCTATTGTTGGAATATACAAGCCAAGTTCTATAATGAAAAATTCCCACTAGTATATGAAAGTGATAACATGAGAGACTCTCTACTATGAAGGTCATGGTGCTACTTTGAAGCACAAGTGTGGTAAAAGGATAGTAACATTGTCCCTTCTCTCTTTTTCTCTCATTTTTTGGGCCTTTTCTTTTTTTATGGCCTTTCTCTTTTTTGGGCCTTCTCTTTTTTATGGCCTTTCTTTTTTTTAATTCCTCACTTGGGACAATGCTCTAATAATGATGATCATCACACTTCTATTTATTTACAACTCAATGATTACAACTCGATACTAGAACAAAGATGACTATATGAATGCCTCTGGCGGTGTACCGGGATATGCAATGAACCAATAGTGACATGTATGAAAGAATTATGAATGGTCGCTTTGCCACAAATACTATGTCAACTACATGATCATGCTAAGCAATATGACAATGATGAATGTGTCATGATGAACGGTATGATGGAAAGTTGCATGGCAATATATCTCGGAATAGCTATGGCAATGCCATAATAGGTAGGTATGGTGGCTATCTTGAGGAAGATATAAGGAGGTTTATGTGTGAAAGAGCGTATCATATCATGGGGTTTGGATGCACCGGCGAAGTTTGCGCCAACTCTCAATGTGAGAAAGGGCAATGCACGGTACCGAAGATGCTAGCAAGGATGGAAGGGTGAGAATGCGTATAATCCATGGACTCAACATTAGTCATAAAGAACTCACATACTTATTGCAAAAATCTACAAGTCATCAAAAACCTCGGCACTACGCGCATGCTCTTAGGGGGATAGATTGGTAGGAAAAGATCATCGCTCGTCCCTGACCGCCACTCATAAGGAGGACAATCAAATAACACCTCATGTTTCAAATTGGTTGCATAACGTTTACCATACGTGCATGCTACGGGACTTTCAAACTTCAACACAAGTATTTCTCAATTTCACAACTACTCAACTAGCATGACTTTGACATTATTACCTCCATATCTCAAAACAATCATCAAGCATCAAACTTTTCTTAGTATTCAACACACTCATAAGAAAGTTTTATTATTAATCTTGCATACCAAGCATATTAGGATTTTAAGCAAATTACCATGCTATTAAGACTCTCAAAATAATCTAAGTGAAGCGTGAGAGATCAATAGTTTCTATAAAACAAATCCACCACCGTGCTCTAAAATATATAAGTGAAGCACTAGAGCAAAACTATAAAGCTCAAAAGATATAAGTGAAGCACATAGAGTATTCTATCAAATTCCAAATCATGTATGGCTCTCTCAAAAGGTGTGTACAGCAAGGATGATTGTGGTAGACTAACAAGCAAAGACTCAAATCTAAAAGATGCTCCAAGCAAAACACATATCATGTGGTGAATAAAAATATAGCTCCAAGTAAAGTTACCGATAGAAGTAGACAAAAGAGGGGATGCCTTCCATGGCATCCCCAATCTTTGGCTTTTAGGTGTCCTTAGATTATCTTGGGGGTGCCATGGGCATCCCCAAGCTTAGGCTCTTGCCACTCCTTGTTCCATAATCCATCAAATCTTTACCCAAAACTTGAAAACTTCACAACACAAAACTTAAAGTAGAAAATCTCGTGAGCTCCGTTAGCGAAAGAAAACAAAAGACCACTTCAAGGTACTGTAATGAACTCATTCTTTATTTATATTGGTGTTATACCTACTTTATTCCAAATTCTCTATGGATTATAAACTATTTTACTATCCATAGATTCATCAAAATAAGCAAACAACACACGAAAAACAGAATCTGTCAAAAACAGAACAGTTCTTGTGAGTAATTTATATATTAATTATCTGCAAAAAGAATTAACTAAATAGCACTTTCCAAATAAAAATGACAGCAGTTCTCATGAGCGCTAAAGTTTCTGTTTTTTACAGCAAGTTCAACAAGACTTTCCCCAAGTCTTCCCAACGGTTTTACTTGGCACAAACACTAATTAAACACAAAAATACAACCAAAACAGAGGCTAAATAATTTATTTATTACTAAACAGGAGCAAAAAGCAAGGAATAAAAATAAAATTGGTTTGCCTCCCAACAAGCGCTATCGTTTAACGCCCCTAGCTAGGCATAACAAGCAAGAATAGATCTAGGTATTGCCATCTTTGGTAGGCAATTCTTCAATGAGGCATCTATCTCCCTTAGGAATTTCTTTATTTCTAGTGATTATCAAACTCTTAGGTACAAGATCGAAAAATTCATTTGTAGCAATTGGTTCCTTAATGATAGCAAAAAGATTGGGATGAATACTTATAGATTTAAGATCCGCAGTTTCCTTACTAGATGATTCACCCTTATTTTTAGGAACATACATGAGCTTGGAAATTTTAGTAGGAGGACTTGGAGTATTATTTACGGAAGAAAACGTGGTTCCCAAGTTCGTAATGATACCCTCAAGGTTATCGATTCTAGTGGAATCTAGATTTATTTTCTCATTAACTATGGGTTCATTTACCTTGATATTTTTCAAAGTCATTCCTACCTTAGATCCATATTGGGTAATTTGATTGTGGATCTTTTTATCTAGATTTTCAATTAATTCAATAGTAGCAACTTTATTTTCAATAATTTCAAGTCTTTGCATAACATGCTCCAAAGTTAATATAGTTCCATTAACCAAAAGAGGTGGTGAGCCAAATAAATCTAACATAGCGTTATAAGAATCAAAAGTATGGCTACCCAAGAAATTCCCTCCGGTAATGGTATCAAGGATATATCTATACCAAGGACTAGCACCTACATAAAAATTGCGGAGAAGAACTGAAGTAGATTGCTTCCTGGTAGATCTATTTTGAGGATTGCAAATTCTATACCAAGCATCTTTTAGATTTTCTCCCTCCCTTTGTTTAAAATTTAGAACTTCATTCTCGGGAAACAACGGAGAAGATATGAGACTAGCCATAATGACAAGCAAGCAAACAAAAGGCAAACGGGCAAAAAGAGGCAAATAGAGAAAGAGAGGGAGGATACAGAGAGAGAGGGCGAATAAAACAGCAAGGGTGAAGTGGGGGAGAGGAAAACGAGAGGCAAATGGCAAATAATGTAATGCGGGAGATAGGAATTGTGATGGGTACTTGGTATGTTGACTA
The DNA here is from genome assembly GCF_002162155.2 of Triticum dicoccoides. Lineage (NCBI taxonomy): Eukaryota > Viridiplantae > Streptophyta > Magnoliopsida > Poales > Poaceae > Triticum > Triticum dicoccoides. Next base: position 760,002,027 of record NC_041382.1, read on the forward strand.
TTGCGCAGACTCCCCGGCAACGGCGCCAGAAATTCTTCTTGCTACCTCTTGAGCATTGCATTGGATTTCCCCGAAGAGGAGAGGATGATGCACCAAATTAGCGTAAGTATTTCCCTCAGTTTTTGAGAACCAAGGTATCAATCCAGTAGGAGGCTACGCGCAAGTCCCTCGTACCTACACAAAAACAATAGCTCAACGCAACCAACGCGCTTAGGGGTTGTCAATCCCTTCACGGTCACTTACGAAAGTGAGATCTGATAGAGATGATAAATAATATTTTTGGTATTTTTGGTATAGAGATGAAAAGTGAAAAGTAAAAGGCAAAGTAATAAGAAAAGCAATAATAAAGTGATGGAGATTGATATGATGAGAAAGAGACCCGGGGGCCATAGATTTCACTAGTGGCTTCTCTCAAGAGCATAAGTATTCTACGGTGGGTGAACAAATTACTGTTGAGCAATTGACAGAATTGAGCATAGTTATGAGAATATCCAGGTATGATCATGTATATAGGCATCACGTCCGAGACAAGTAGACCGACTCCTGCCTGCATCTACTACTATTACTCCACTCATCGACCGCTATCCAGCATGCATCTAGAGTATTAAGTTAAAAACAGAGTAAAGTCTTAAGCAAGATGACATGATGTAGAGAGATAGTTTCATGCAATATGATAAAAAAACCATCTTGTTATCCTCGATGGCAACGATACAATACGTGCCTTGCTGCCCCTTCTGTCACTGGGAAAGGACACCGCAAGATCGAACCCAAAGCTAAGCACTTCTCCCATGGCAAGAAAAACCAATCTAGTAGGCCAAACCAAACTGATAATTCGAAGAGACTTGCTAAGATAACCAATCATACATAAAAGAATTCAGAGAAGATTCAAATATTATTCATAGATAGACTGGATCATAAACCCACAATTCATCGGTCTCAACACACACACCGCAAAAAGAAGATTACATCGAATAGATCTCCATGAGAGAGCGGGAGAACATTGCATTGAGATCCAAAAAGAGAGAAGAAGCCATCTAGCTACTAACTATGGACCCGTAGGTCTGAAGTAAACTACTCACACTTCATCGGAGGGGCTTGGATGATGATGTAGAAGCCCTTCGTGATCGATGCCCCTCCGGCAGAGCTCCGGAACAGGCCCCAAGATGGGATCTCATGGATACAGAAAGTTGCGGCGGTGGAATTAGGTTTTTTCCTCTGTCCTCGATCGTTTGGGGGTACGTAAGTATATATAGGAGGAAGAAGTACGTCGGTGGAGCTTCGAGGGGCCCACGAGGCAGGGGGCGCACCCTAGGGGGGGTCCTCCACCCTCGTGACCGCCTCGTGGCTTTCTTGACAGAGGGTCCAAGTCTCCTGGATTTTTCTGATGAGAAAATCATGTTTCCGAAGGTTTCATTCCGTTTGGACTCCGTTTGATATTCTGTTTCTCTGAAACACTGAAATAGGCAAAAAAACAGCAATTCTGGGCTGGGCCTCCGGTTAATAGGTTAGTCCCAAACATAATATAAAAGTGGAAAATAAAGCCCAATATAGTCCAAAACAGTAGATAATATAGCATGGAGCAATCAAAAATTATACATACGTTGGAGACGTATCAGCGGGTCACTTAGTGAGTCGCCAAGTCAGGACGGGTCACCGATGAGTCGCCAAGTTCGGCCGGGTCATACATCCGGCCGGGTCATACCGCGGGGTATATCCCCGACATTAGCCCCCAGTTTAATTTGGATTTATCCATATTAAACTTATCCTGCAAAATAAACACAAGAACAAATTTGACAGGAGCCTCATAATCAATTTGCTGTCACTGATTTTTAGTCGGCTTGAAGATGTAAAACTTGCTGGTTTATCATTACCAAAATTGCCGGGTTATAAAGCAGACGATGCCGGGTCATAATTGTTGTTGACACCGGGTCATGTAATTGACATTCCTGATTTTCTCAAAACTGGTAATTTGAAGACGTTCCTCCTTTATATGCATAATACCTCTAGCCCCCAAGTCTTAAGAGGATTACATAGTGATAGCTTAAGACTTGCTCCAATATAAGTGTTGCAACCTTGAAGAAATCCGGGTTGTTCATCTCAGTCATTAGTCATTAACTGAATATTCCACATATGTAGCCCCCAAGTGTCAGGTTGTCATGGTTGCAGCAACCTGGGACTTGTAATTGCCTGATGCCCATAAAAACTTCAACCAGTGTAGCCCCCAAGGGCCGGGTCATTATGTAATAATGAGCAGGGACTTTGTAGCTATGATCATGTAAATTTGAGCAGCAACGTGTAGCCCCCAAGGGCCAGCTCAATAAGATAATATTGAGCTGGGACTTTATATATATATATATATACTTAAATTCTTGACAGGAGCAATTGGTAGCCCCCAAGGGCCGGCTCATTTGCAATGTGATGAGTCGGGTCTTCAATAGGGTGAGAAAAAAATTGATGTTGCATTAGCCCCCAAATGCCGTGGTGCATGCTGGCAGTGACATGGGACTTGCATATTTGATGTAATCTTCAACTTGAATAATGTAGCACCCAAGTGCCGGGTCGTAAGCTTGCAGCGACTCGGGACTATTCATTCCATTGTATAATAAATTATATCCATTGTGCTGAAGCGACTTTGAAAGCCTCAATCATAACATTGGTTATTGATAACCATAATAAAAATCCAGCCATATTGGCTATTAAAGATTTGAATAATATAAGCCGGTTTGAAACCTCAATCATTCAATATCATCATGAAAATTCAGCCAAGTTGGGCTATTATCATATACTGGCGACTTAGAGTCTGCCATCCTGGCGGGTTGCATAGACCCGAAGATGCTTCAAATATGAACCGTAAATAGGGCAGCTGGGCCCGACTTATAAAAACCGGAAAGCAGCGAAAAACTCAAATACGAATAAGAAATCAAAAGAAATTCAAGGCTTTTGTAGACTGTCAAATTAAAGTGTCTTCTTCAATGAAACTAGTCGGAGCCACTAGATTGTTCGTGCTGCCATGATCCTGACTCATAGTGTGCCCAATCGACATTTGGACCCTAGATAAGTCTGGTCTTGCTCAAAGACTTATGAGGAGTACGCGGGGCCAGAGTAACAGGATCATGGGCCGATTTATCCACGTTTCAAGGAAGGCGGCTTATGAAGCCTGGATCCATCTGACTTTGTAAACCGTACTCTCACATGACAAGCCGTCGTTTGAACCTTAATCGAGCTCAGATCTTGGTCGAATACGCCGTAAAGATTGATTGTTAAGAGTTCGGCGGGTCAATCAGGATGACCTGATGGAGTTGAAGCAGCTGGTGTTACAGGCAGGACGACCCGGTCAGAGTTTGTTCTCTTTGATCGAATACGCCTATGTTTGGAAAAACCTGGTCAAGAGGGTAGTAACGCTATGTTCTCTTTGGTCGAATACGCCTATGTTTGAACAGGAAGCCCCCAAGTGACATGCTTACAAGCGTGGCGTTGAGAAGATCAAAAGGGTACTGACAGCTATGTTCTCTTTGGTGAATACACCTATGTTTGAACAGGACACCCCCAAGTGATCATATAAACTTTTGGCCTTGCGCCGATCAAGAGGGTACCGACAGCTATGCTCGATGAGCAGGAAGCCCCCAAGTGATCACAAGTTTTGGCATTGCGTCAATGAAGAGGGTAGCGACAGCTATGCTCGATGAGCAGGAAGCCCCCAAATGATCATAATAAGATAAGCCGTAAGGCAGGATACCCATGTTTGAACCGCGCATCATGACAGCAAGTTCTCTTTGGCAACCTTTAATTTTTCTGAGAACTCGAACTTGCGAGAGATGGATATTCTTCTTGAGCCGGTGTTTTAAACCGGATTTGAGAGCTTCAGAGCTTTGTGGGAGACAGTTTCCTCTTAAAACGGATTTTGAACCGGATATTGAGAGCTTCAGCGCTGTGTGGGAGATGTGATTTCCCTTGACCAGATTGTAAACTGGAAGCATCATTGTGAGCCGGAATTTTTCTGATGGCCTTTTAAATTTTCATCGATATAGTAGTAATCTCCGGGGCCGGGTTATTTTTTCCCTCCAATGGCCTGGGGTTCTTGAATTTACTGAAACTGGTAAGACTTGCTGAGTCATATCATTGTAGCCCCCGGGTCTTAAGACGACTCGAGGAGTTGTCTTGAGATTCTCCGTATTTGACCATAGTAGAAAGTGTATATCATTGGCGTTGATAGCGCGATGTGAATCGACAAAATGTTGAGGTGACTGCGGCGGGTTATAAATGATCTCGTATGAGCCGTGTCAGCAACTCGGCCAATGATTCCTTCCAACTGGCTATTTGAAGTTAACCAAACTGTAGTGGCGGCGGCTTGTGCGCATGCCCATTGAGCCATCAAGTGAAGATGGCGGCTGAGAATACATGATATTTTGCCTCCAATTTGTTGGAAGAAAACCGGGCTACCCAAGCAGTGACTGCTCATACTCAATAAACAGCTCATGCAGATAGGTGCGGCCCAGTGTGTTGATATAGACCAGGCCGTGAGAGACGGACGGAAAAGATGACCGCATCATTAGAGGCGGCTCAGATAGATGAATCGGCCGCGGCGTTGTAAGCCGGCGGACGGGGGAGTCAATCGCAGGCGTGGTAAGCCGCGCGGACGGGCGAGTCAACCACGTCTTGTTGATGTAGTGAACAATTGTCTGATTGTTCGGATGACGGATGATCCGTTCAACGCAACAGAGACGGCTCAACGCGGATCGGCAACTCTGTATAACCCGGCGGCTCAGGCAGACCGGCGACGCAATTAGCCCCGACGGCTCAGGTAAACCAGCGACCTGGGGCGTAACCACGACAAAGGTAGAGGGTCCTAGCAGAAAGTCGCGGAAGCGAGCAACAAGGCAGGTCAACAAGGCGGGCCACAGCGGAGGCGGCGCTCGGTGACCCAGTGCTTAGAGCTACGGGTCCGAGGCAGGTGAGGCGAGCAGGGGCGCTCTGGAGGAATCCCGACACGGATGTACTGGCGTGGACCAGCTTCGGCAGCACACGCTGGCATGAAAATACAGCCCAGTTCAACCATAGCATCTCGTGCTTCTTCAGTCCACTCACTGTTCAATTACCCTTTAAATGCTTCAATAAGAAAATCCATGCAATATCCATGATGACTGTCAGGCAACACTGATGGTACTTCACCTCGTAATCCATTTTTCTCCATTAGTAACTGGATGCATGGCTCATTATACGTGCCATAAAATTCTCTCTGAACAATTGATCTTCCACGTCCCGAATCTGTGATATTAGTTAGAGAGCTTGGTAAGTTTAAGCTAGAACACGACCTTATTAGGCATGCGATTTTTGCTGGTCCTAAAAGCTACTTCACACCCGCGAGTAATTTAGGGACAGTCCATACTCCAGTTGGAGATCACATGCCATATCTCTTGGCCTAAAATATGGGCTATCATGTAACTTTTCCTTAATAACATTAGCAACCCATCGATGTGTCCCCAAATGATGACCTTTCACGGTTTCAGCTTCACAGGTGTGTTTCAGACAGGCCCGGCGGTTCGGCGTACAGTGACCCAACGTGATTCAAGAGCAGGGGCAGGGGCGCAGGGCCAGCAAAGACCGGCGGCTAGATGCGCATCCACCGCGGAGGCGTGCGGGGAACGGCCTCAACGGCTGGTCAACCACTTGGCGGCGGCGGCTCACGATGGACGCGGGTAGCTCAAGGCCGGAACGTCGTGTGCCAACAATGGCTCATAGCGGACGCACCCGACCATGGCAGAGGCGAGAGACCGTGGAAAAGGCTCTCTAACACGGCATGGCAGGGGAGGCGCTCAGAGGCGGAGGACCCGGTCGGGTGGGTCGTGAAGGAAATATGCCCTAGAGGCAATAATAAAGTTATTATTTATTTCCTTATATCATGATAAATGTTTATTATTCATGCTAGAATTGTATTAACCGGAAACATAATACATGTCTGAATACATAGACAAACAGTATGTCACTATTATGCCTCTACTTGACAAGCTTGTTGAATCAATGATGGTTAAGATTCCTAGCCATAGACATGAGTTGTCATTTGATTAACGGGATCACATCATTAGAGAATGATGTGATTGACTTGACCCATTCCGTTAGCATAGCACTTGATCGTTTAGTTTGTTGCTATTGCTTTCTTCATGACTTATACATGTTCCTATGACTATGAGATTATGCAACTCCCGTTTACCGGAGGAACACTTTGTGTGCTACCAAATGTCACAACATAACTGGGTGATTATAAAGGTGCTCTACAGTGTCTCCGAAGGTACTTGTTGGGTTGGCGTATTTTGAGATTAGGATTTGTCACTCCGATTGCCGGAGAGGTATCTCTAGGCCCTCTCGGTAATGCACATCACATAAGCCTTGCAAGCATTGCAACTAATAAGTTAGAGTCGGGATGATGTATTATAGAACGAGTAAAGATACTTGCCGGTAACGAGATTGAACTAGGTATTGAGATACCGACGATCAAATCTCGGGCAAGTAACATACCGATGACAAAGGGAACAACGTATGTTGTTATGCGGTCTGACCGATAAAAGATCTTCGTAGAATATGTAGGAGCCAATATGAGCATCTAGGTTCCGCTATTGGTTATTGACCGGAGACGTGTCTCGGTCATGTCTACATTGTTCTCCAACCCGTAGGGTCCGCACGCTTAACGTTACGATGACAGTTTCATTATGAGTTTATATATTTTGATGTACCGAAGGTTGTTCGAAGTCCCGGATGTGATCACGGACATAACGAGGAGTCTCGAAATAGTCGAGACATAAAGATTGATATATTGGATGACTATATTCGGACACAGGAATGGTTCCGGGAGTTATCGGATATA
>NC_041382.1:760009064-760050105 GCF_002162155.2 Triticum dicoccoides
GTTTAATGGGCCTCATGGGCCCAAAGTGGAGCAGAGGAGGGGCGGCCAGGGTAGGCTGCACGCCCCCTCCCACCCTAGTCCGAATTGGACAAGGAGGGAGGGGTGGTGCCCCCCGTTTCCTTTCTCTCCTCTCTCCCTTCCTTCCCCCTCTCCTAGTTGGACAAGGAAAGGAGGGAGTCCTACTCCCGGTAGGAGTAGGACTCCTCCCTGGCGCGCCTCTTCCTGGCCGGCCGCCCCTCCCCCTTGCTCCGTTATATACGGGGGCAAGGGGGCACCTCTAGACCCAACAATTGATCTATTGATCTCTTAGCCGTGTGTGGTGCCCCCCTCCACCATAATCCTCGATAATATTGTAGCGGTGCTTAGGCGAAGCCCTGCGACGGTAGAACATCAAGATCGTCACCACGCCGTCGTGCTGACAGAACTCTTCCCTGACATTGTGCTGGATCGGAGTCCGGGGATCGTCATCGAGCTGAACGTGTGCTAGAACTCGGAGGTGCCATAGTTTCGGTGCTTGATTGGTCGGGCCGTGAAGACGTATGACTACATCAACCGCGTTGTGCTAACGCTTCCACTTCCGGTCTACGAGGGTACGTAGACAACACTCTCCCCTCTCGTTGCTATGCATCACCATGATCTTGCGTGTGCGTAGGAATTTTTTTGAAATTACTACGTTCCCCAACAATGGCATCTGAGCCTAGGTTTTATGCGTTGATGTTATGCACGAGTAGAACACAAGTGAGTTGTGGGCGATATAAGTCATACTGCTTACCAGCATGTCATACTTTGGTTCGGCGGTATTGTTGGATGAAGCGGCCCGGACCGACATTACGCGTACGCTTACATGAGACTGGTTCTACCGACGTGCTTTGCACAAAGGTGGCTGGCGGGTGTCAGTTTCTCCAACTTTACTTGAACCAAGTGTGGCTACGCCCGGTCCTTGCGAAGGTTAAAACAGCACCAACTTGACAAACTATCGTTGTGGTTTTGATGCGTAGGTAAGAACGGTTCTTGCTAAGCCCGTAGCAGCCACGCAAAACTTGCAAGAACAAAGTAGAGAACGTCTAACTTGTTTTTGCAGGGCATGTTGTGATGTGATATGGTCAAGACATGATGCTAAATTTTATTGTATGAGATGATCATGTTTTGTAACCGAGTTATCGGCAACTGGCAGGAGCCATATGGTTGTCGCTTTATTGTATGTAATGCAATTGTGCTGTAATGCTTTACTTTATCACTAAGCGGTAGCGATAGTCGTGGAAGCATAAGATTGGTGAGACAACAACGATGCTATGATGGTGATCAAGGTGTTGCGCCGGTGACGATGGTGATCATGACGGTGCTTCGAAGATGGAGATCACAAGCACAAGATGATGAAGGCCATATCATATCACTTATATTGATTGCATGTGATTTTTATCTTTTATGCATCTTATCTTGCTTTGATTGATGGTAGCATTATAAGATGATCCCTCACTAAATTATCAAAGTATAAGTGTTCTCCCTGAGTATGCACCGTTGCAAAAGTTCTTCGTGCTGAGACACCACGTGATGATCGGGTGTGATAGGCTCTACGTTCAAATACAACGGGTGCAAAACAGTTGCACACGTGGAATACTCAGGTTAAACTTGACGAGCCTAGCATATAACAGATATGGCCTCGGAACACGGAGACCGAAAGGTCGAGCATGAATCATATAATAGATATGATCAACATAGTGATGTTCACCATTGAAACTACTCCATCTCACGTGATGATCGGACATGGTTTAGTTGATTTGGATCACGTGATCACCTAGAGGATTAGAGAGATGTCTATCTAAGTGGGAGTTCTTAAGTAATATGATTAATTGAACTTTAATTTATCATGAACTTAGTCCTGGTAGTATTAGCATATCTATGTTGTAGATCAATAGCTCGCGTTTAGCTCCCCTGTTTTATTTTTGATATGTTCCTAGAGAAAACTAAGTTGAAAGATGTTAGTAGCAATGATGCGGATTGCATCCGTGATCTGAGGTTTATCCTCATTGCTGCACAGAAGAATTATGTCTTTGATGCACCGCTAGGTGACAAACCTATTGCAGGAGCAGATGCAGATGTTCTGAACATTTGGCTAGCTCAATATGATGACTACTTGATAGTTTAGTGCACCATACTTAAACGGCTTAGAATCAGGACTTCAAAGACGTTTTGAACATCATGGACCATATGAGATGTTCCAGGAGTTGAAGTTAATATTTCAAGCAAATACCCAAGTTGAGAGATATGAAGTCTCCAACAAGTTCTATAGCTAAAAGATGGAGGAGAATAGCTCAAGCAGTGAGCATGTGCTCAGATTGTCTGGGTACTACAATCGCTTGAATCAAGTGGGAGTTAATCTTCCAGATAAAATAGTGATTGACAGAATTCTCTAGTCACCATCACCAAGTTAGTAGAACTTCGTGATGAACTATGATATGCAAGGGATAACGGAAACGATTCCCAAGCTCTTCGTAATGCTGAAATCGACGAAGGTAGAAATCAAGAAAAATATCAAGTGTTGATGGTAGACAAGACCACTAGTTTCAAGAAAAGGGCAAAGGGAAGAAGGGGAACTTCAAGAAGAATGGCAAGCAAGTTGCTGCTCAAGTGAAGAAGCCCAAGTCTGGTCCTAAGCCTGATACTAAGTGCTTCTACTGCAAAGGGACTGGTCACTGGAAGCGGAACTGCCCCAAGTATTTGGCGGATAAGAAGGATGTCAAACTGAACAAAGGTATATTTGATATACAGATTATTGATGTGTATTTTACTAGTGTTCGTAGCAACCCCTTGGTATTTGATACTGGTTCAGTTGCTAAGAGTAGCAACTCAAAACGGTAGGTGCAGAATGAACATAGACTAGTTAAGGGTGAAGTGATGATGTGTGTTGGAAGTGGTTCCAAGATTGATATGATCATCATCTCACACTCCCTATACTTTTGGGATTAGTGTTGAACCTAAATAAGTGTTATTTGGTGTTTGCGTTGAGCATGAATATGATTTCATCATGTTTATTGCAATACGGTTATTCTTTAAGTAAGAGAATAAATTGTTGTTCTGTTTACATGAACTAGTAAGCTTGCACGTGCAACGCACGTCTTAGCTACAATACATTAATTCTAGGCAAACGATTTTACCCGGCTGACCGACAGAGTCAGCCGGTCGTGCGCGAGGTCGTCGGATCGTGAGAGATCATGTCTCCCGTCATGTCCCGATTCACCATATCTCTTGTCCTCTTGTTTTGCTTGCTCTCACCATCTCATCCTCCCTTGTTCACCCATTCCCCTCCCCTGGCTCCACACCTCCCCCCTAGAGCTGCAAGCAGGTAGGGGCAAGGTATACACAGGCGGAGGCATGGGACGCATGGGGAAGCGGGACACGGAGGCATGGGCAGAGTCAATCCCGTGCACGGGGGAGGCGGGCGAAACAGGGATGCGAAATCCATGGTTGCAATCGCTGAAATCAGGCGGCTGGACGGTGACCTGCCCAAATTTGGGCTGATCGTCCCTTAGTTCTATCATTAAATAGACCTAATTTTTTGAAAATTTTGAATCTCATACAGAGTACGTATAATACCTAATTTTAGAGTCATAAAAATGACTGGAAATGGTGCGTTTAGGAATTAAGATGCCCACGTCCACTGCTTAGCAACTATGAAGAGCATTGACTAACTGGTACTCCCTCTGTCCCACAATATAAGAACTTTTTCAAGCTCTTGAAAAACGTTCTTATATTGTGGGATGGAGGGAGTAGAATATCAATTCCATGTTTCAGCAGGCAGTATATGACATCATAAATCTATGAGCCAATCTATCTGGATCCCGAACTAAAATCCAAGTACATACAAATGTTTTACATAGGCAAATCAAGGAACAAATCCGAAGATGGGTGCTCGTTATGCTCTAGCTGTAAACTATACAGCTAAAAGTATATGATCTACATGTCAAAAAATGAACTACCTCCGATCCAAATTAGTTGTAGCTCAAACGGATGTATCTAACACTGAAATACGTCTAGATACATCCGTTTCAGCGACAAGTAATATGGATCGGAGGGAGTACATGACCTGAAGACATGGACTACAAACTGATTGAGAACGACAATTGAACAAAGAAAGTCGGGGACCAAAGGATTTACCTTGATGGAAAAGGGAATCGAAGAACATGAATCTGGTTGAGCGCAAGATGGTTCCTGGCCTGGACAAGAAGAAATCAAAGGAGAAAAAAATGTGTTTTCTCGGCTGAGCTATCCATCTAAATTTTATCTCACTTTTGTAAGTGTTGCATCTAAAATACGTGAAGGTGGCTTAAATTGGGTAGCGAACCTTTTGATAGCTATCGACAAACAAATATCACTCCATAGATGAGAGGTTTACCAATTCTGCAATCGATAGAGATAGACTGGGCATTCAGTCGTTCACCAGAATCATCACCAAAATCCTTCATAGCCACTAACTCTGTTAACCTGACTAGGTAGCTGACATGGAGAAAAGCAGAGTGTTTATGAAACCAGATGTAAAGTGTGTAGGGTAAAAGATTATTAAATCATGCTTTGCATCATCACAACAAAATCTTTTGTAGTACCTCATGAATATGCAATGCATAAAAATATGAAACACGTGAGAATACGGTTGCAAGTAATTTTATTTGAACAGAAATAAAGATCCCCAACTTACACTATTGTTCCAAACATAGAAGTCCCAAAGAGGAAGATTTTGGCCCAATCCTCCACCTCTTATGCCAAACTGATTTGAGCAGGAACTGGAGTACTGTATCTCTAGCACAATCAACAGCTAATAAAAAAATTGAACTACAGAGTCAGAGTGCTAAATCACAAATTAGTGCATGTCTGTAGCTGCACAATTTCCAAAAAAAATATGGTGGAGATATGAGTTACCTTCTTGCTGCTTAACTACTAAGCATTGTACCAACTTTCTGTCTCCGTGGTGCTTCCCAAACCCCAGCTTGAGGTCTGTACATGGAGAGAAGCATGGAAAGTGAAGGGGACAACTGGAGGTAAAGAAATCAAAAGGATAAATAGTTCACCTGGGCTTGGGGCGACGATGGCATGGCCATGGAGAAGAGATCGAGCAATAGGCTCTAAAAAATCCCATATATTTACATGACAACAGGACCTGGCTAGATACATCTCCTCTTGGAAAAGATCTCTTGATTTGGTGAAGCAATGAAACTGACACCATAATATTTTGAATTAAAATCAGAAATCATTTTCCTCTATTGGCTAAGTAAAAGGAAGCTTGTATGTAAAACAGTTATTTTTTAACTGATATCATCAAGAAACCTTTGTTTCTATCATGTTTTCACCTGCATACATGATGCATAGCAGTACACCATTACATAATAACCAGAGCTTGAATTTACATGAGTTCATTACTCTCCAGATCTAGCAATGGCTCCTATAAGTATGCAATTCCTACAATGCAGTTATATTCTAGACAAGGTCCTGATAAAGAACTTGATTACTACCAGGATAAGAAGATGCTAATGATTAAAAATAGAAGGTGCCAGTGAACTAAAATAATAGAAGGTGCTAATGCTTTCATGTTTCTGAACTAAAATGCAAAAGTTGAAACAACCGTTTTTAGTCGAGCATTGGCGCAAACACTTTTTTTTGCAGGGAGGCGCAAACTCTTGTCGGGAACACATACAACAAATCCGATTACCCTAGTCAACATGCACGCACAACACACATGTCTGTCGGCCGGCCAGCCGCACGTGCCCTTAGTAATCCATCCAACACGCATACCACGTCGGCAGCATCATGCACAGACAAGCCAGAATTTGTAGGGGGCATTGGACACTGAGGCGGCCATTACAACGACGGTCGAATGATTAGAGTCAGCCTGCTATAATGTGCCCCAGAAATCGGGCTTGCTCTACAGTTCCTATTGTACAGTGAGTCATGCATAAACAAAATCCCATGCGCAAAACCCTAATGTATAGGATTGAGAACCGTAAGGCATGAACAAAATCCCCTGTACAGTTCAGCAATAGGAAATCCCCTGAACAAAATCCCCTGCCCTTTGCTTGGAAGTGCAAAAGAAAATCAGTTTGGTATGTTGCAGATTGGTATGTCACACACTATGGCAATACTTTTACTCAATTTATTCAGTTATCAAATCTTACTTGAAAGAACACCTAAATTTATACTCCTTCATCTTCTTCATGCAAGGCATATTTTGATTGCTCAAATCCAAGTGCTGACTAATAGTACAGTGGGGTTCATTTAACACAACGGTGAACATTTTCATGCCCCGGTGATCTGATACTTCTATCTCTGCTACAGTTTTACCGTGATTCAAATAGGACCTTGAGGCATTAGGCTTTACCAAAAAAAGATAGAGAACTGCCATAATTTACAACTGGCTTTTGGTTTTTGAAACTCTATTGCATTAAGTGGGTTCCAAAAAAGAAACAAAGAAGAATTTACTAACTTTGAGTTGTAGATGAAGAGTGCAGACCAAAGTGTAGTTGTCATGCACGTAGTATTAAGTTCACTTGTCAGGGATTGCCAGCCAGGTAACGATTATCAAATCAACTGATCTCCAATTTCACAAGTTAGTTCGGCGAGGCATCGATCCACCCAAATTTAACAGAAGTTAAAAGCCAGAAAACAAAAAAAAAATTTAGAGTCGTGAAACAAGTGAATCTTCTAACCATACAAGTAAATCTTAAATTATGCTACACACTTGGTTTTGACACCATAAACAAAGTTTCAGACAGCTACATGAAAATATTCTTTATCTTTCAAATTTCAATAGCCATGATTTATTAAATATACAATTGTTACAAATAATATCAGTATTAGCTTACTTATAATTACTACTGTAGCCTTGACAGCCCATAGCTCATAGATGAATCCATTGGTGACACTCAACTACCATTGATGAATCCCTTAGGAGTGTGCCTGCTGAATCAGCACATCTTGCCATGATCGTCCAGTTCTCTGCTAATATAGATTCCAATGCTTGTAGTAGGTTGAGTTCTTCCTAGAGGCATCTGGCAAAAAGAAACTTACTTGCGATGGAGGCGGAGGGGCGGCGAGGCGGAGGCCAAGCTGCGACTCCGGAGGCGGCGAAGGCACGGCCGGGTGGCTCCGGCAGCTGGGGTGGCAGCGACCCGCGGTGGGGCGGCTCCCGCGGCTGGGGAGGTGGCGACACGCGGCGCCGCGGGAGGTGGCGAAGGGCGCGACGGGGCTGCTCCCGCGGGTGGGGAGGCGGTGACCCGCGACGGCTCCCGTGGCTCCGGCGGCGCGAGGCGACGGTGAAGGGCGCGGCTTCCCATGGCTCGGGGCGAGCCTGCGGCGAAGGGCATGGTTGCGGGAGGTGAACGGCGCGGGAGGAGGAGGAGGAGATCGTGCGGGAGAAGGAGGAGGTCGTGCGAGCGAACAGTTTTTTTACTGCAGGGCAGATTAGCGATCGATCGATTGTGCCTTATTGCGTGGTTGGTAGCGTTAAACACAGAAGGATTAAGGGCCATTAGATTTTGATGATGGATGGGTGTGATTGTTTGGATCTGCCCTCTCTTCCTTTTATAGTAGTAGTAGATGGCATGGTGGGTAATTAAAGCGTAAAACGCGTTTAGTATGCTGGAAGAATGTCGACCATCAGATTGCAGGTTTCGATGGATAGGATGATCTGGTTCTCCGCCCTCTCTTTCTTTTATAGTGGTAGTAGATAAAACCTTATATGGTTACACACCCAATGAAAATGATTCGTTGGATCTCGATCATAGTGATACACATATTCATAATATTGAAACCAAAAGATGCAAAGTTAATAATGATAGTGCAACTTATTTGTGGCACTGCCATTTAGGTCATATTGGTGTAAAGCGCATGAAGAAAATCCATAATGATGGGCTTTTTGGAATCACTTGATTATGAATCAGTTGATGCTTGCGAACCATGCCTCATGGGCAAGATGACTAAGACTCCGTTCTCCGGAACAATGGAGCGAGCAACAGATTTGTTGGAAATCATACATACTGATGTATGTGGTCCGATGAATATTGAGGCTCACGGTAGGTATCATTATTTTCTGATCTTCACAGATGATTTGAGCAGATATGAGTATATCTACTTGATGAAACACAAGTCTAAAACATTTGAAAAGTTTAAAGAATTTCAGAGTGAAGTGGAGAATCATCGTAACAAAAATAAAAGTTTCTACGATATGATCGCAGAAGTAAAATATTTGAGTTACGAGTTTGGCCTTCGGTTAAAAACAATGTGAAATAGTTTCACTACTCACTCCACCTGGAACACCACAGTGTAATGGTGTGTCTGAACGTCATAACTGTACTTTATTAGATATGGTGCGATCTATGATGTCTTTTACCGATCTATCACTATCGGTTTGGGGTTATGCATTAGAGACAGCTGCATTCACGTTAAATAGGGCACCATCTAAATCCGTTGAGACGACACCGTATGAACTATGGTTTGGCAAGAAACCTAAGCTATCGTTTCTTCAATTTTGAGGTTGCAATGCTTATGTAAAAAAGTTTCAACCTGATAAGCTCAAACCCAAATCGGAGAAGTGTGTCTTCATAGGATACCCAAAAGAAAATGTTGGGTACACCTTCTATCACAGATCCGAAGGCAAGATATTTGTTGCTTTGAATGGATCCTTTCTAGAGAAGGAGTTTCTCTCGAAAGAAGTGAGTGGGAGGAAAGTAGAACTTGATGAGGTAACTGTACCTACTCCCTTATTGGAAAGTAGTTCATCACAGAAATCTGTTCTTGTGACTACTACACCAATTAGTGAGGAAGCTAATGATGATGATCATGTAACTTCAGATCAAGTTACTACCGAACCTCGTAGGTAAACCAGAGTGAGATCCGCACCAGAGTGGTACGGTAATCCTGTTCTGGAGGTCATGTTACTTGACCATGATGAGCCTACGAACTATGAGGAAGCGATGATGAGCCCAGATTCCGCGAAATGGCTTGAGGCCATGAAATCTGAGATGAGATCCATGTATGAGAACAAAGTATGGACTTTGATTGACTTGCCCAAAGATCGGCGAGCCATTGAGATTAAATGGATCTTCAAGAGGAAGACGGACGTTGATAGTAGTGTTACTATCTACAAAGCTAGAATTGTCGCAAAAGGTTTTCGACAAGTTCAAGGTGTTGACTACGCTGAGAGTTACTCACTCGTATCTATGCTTAAGTCTGTCCGAGTCATGTTAGCAATTGCCACATTTTATGAAATCTGGCATATGGATAAACAAAACTGCATTCCTTAATGTATTTATTAAAGAAGAGTTGTATATGATGCAACCAGAAGGTTTTGTCAATCCTAAAGGTGCTAACAAAATATGCAAGCTCCAGCAATCCATGTATGGACTGGTGCAAGCATCTCGGAGTTGGAATATACGCTTTGATAAGTTGATCAAAGCATATAGTCTTATACAGACTTGCGGTGAAGCCTGTATTTACAAGAAAGTGAGTGGGAGCACTACATCATTTCTAATAAGTATATGTGAATGACATATTGTTGATCGGAGATAATGTAGAATTATTCTGCAAAGCATAAAGGAGTGTTTGAAAGGAGTTTTTCAAAGAAAGACCTTGGTAAAGCTGCTTACATATTGAGCATCAAGATCTATAGAGATAGATCAAGACTCTTGATAAGTTTTTCAATGAGCACATACCTTGACAAGATTTTGAAGTAGTTCAAAATGGAATAGTCAAAGAAAGAGTTCTTGCCTGTGTTACAAGGTGTGAAACTAAGTAAGACTCAAAGCCCGACCACGGCAGAAGATAGAAAGAGAATGAAACTCATTCCCTATGCCTTGGCCATAGGTTCTATAAAATATGCCATGTTGTGTACCAGATCTATTGTATACCCTACACTGTTTTTGGCAAGGGAGTACAATAGTGATCTAGGAGTAGATCACTGGACAGCGGTCAAAATTATCCTTAGTGGAATAAGGATATGTTTCTCGATTATGGAGGTGACAAAAAGGTTCGTCATAAAGGGTTACGTCGATGCAAATTTTGACACTGATCCAGATGACTCTAAATCTCAATCTGGATACATACTGAAAGTGGGAGCTATTAGCTAGAGTAGCTCCGTGCAGAGCATTGTTGACATAGAAGTTTGCAAAATACGTACGGATCTGAATATGGCAGACCCGTTGACTAAACTTCTCTCACAAGAAAAACATGATCACACCTTAGCACTCTTTGGGTGTTAATCACATAGCGATGTGAACTAGATTATTGACTCTAGTAAACCCTTTGGGTGTTGGTCACATGACGATGTGAACTATGGGTGTTAATCACATGGTGATGTGAACTATTGATGTTAAATCACATGGCGATGTGAACTAGATTGTTGACTCTAGTGCAAGTGGGAGACTGAAGGAAATATGCCCTAGAGGCAATAATAAAGTTATTATTTATTTCCTTATATCATGATAAATGTTTATTATTCATGCTAGAATTGTATTAACCGAAAACATAATACATGTGTGAATACATAGACAAACAGTATGTCACTAGTATGCCTTTACTTGACTAGCTCGTTGAATCAAACATGGTTAAGTTTCCTAGCCATAGACATGAGTTGTCATTTGATTAATGGGATCACATCATTAATCAAATGATGTGATTGACTTGACCCATTCCGTTAGCATAGCACTTGATCGTTTAGTTTGTTGCTATTGCTTTCTTCATGACTTATACATGTTCCTATGACTATGAGATTATGCAACTCCCGTTTACCAGAGGAACACTTTGTGTGCTACCAAACGTCACAACGTAACTGGGTGATTATAAAGGTGCTCTACAGGTGTCTCCAAAGGTACTTGTTGGGTTGGCGTATTTCGAGATTAGGATTTGTCACTCCGATTGTGGGAGAGGTATCTCTGGGCCCTCTCGGTAATGCACATCACATAAGCCTTGCAAGCATTGCAACTAATAAGTTAGTTGCGGGATGATGTATTACGGAACGAGTAAAGAGACTTGCCGGTAACGAGATTGAACTAGGTATTGAGATACCGACGATCAAATCTCGGGCAAGTAACATACCGATGACAAAGGGAACAACGTATGTTGTTATGCGGTCTGACCGATAAAAGATCTTCGTAGAATATGTAGGAGCCAATATGAGCATCCAGGTTCCGCTATTGGTTATTGACCGGAGACGTGTCTCGGTCATGTCTACATTGTTCTCGAACCCGTAGGGTCCGCATGCTTAACGTTACGATGACAGTTTCATTATGAGTTTATATATTTTGATGTAATGAAGGTTGTTCGTAGTCCCGGATGTGAACACGGACATAACGAGGAGTCTCGAAATAGTCGAGACATAAAGGTTGATATATTGGACGACTATATTTGGACACAGGAATGGTTCCGGGAGTTATCAGATATAAAACGGAGTACCGGGGGTTAATGGGCCTCATGGGCCCAAAGTGGAGCAGAGGAGGGGCGGCCAGGGCAGGCTGTGCGCCCCCTCCCCCTCTAGCCCGAATTGGACAAGGAGGGAGGGGCGGCGCCCTCCCCCCTTTCCTTTCTCTCCTCTCTCCCTTCCTTCCCCCTCTCCTAGTTGGACAAGGAAAGGAGGGAGTCCTACTCCCGGTAGGAGTAGGACTCCTCCCTGGCACGCCTCTTCCTGGCCGGCTGACCCTCCCCCTTGCTCCTTTATATACGGGGGCAAGGGGGCACCTCTAGACACAACAATTGATCTATTGATCTCTTAGCCGTGTGCGGTGCCCCCCTCCACCATAATCCTCGATAATATTGTAGCGGTGCTTAGGCGAAGCCCTGCGACGGTAGAACATCAAGATCGTCACCATGCCGTCATGCTGACGGAACTCTTCCCCGACATTCTGCTGGATCGGAGTTCGGGGATCGTCCTCGAGCTGAACGTGTGCTAGAACTCGGAGGTGCCGTAGTTTCGGTGCTTGATCGGTCGGGCCGTGAAGACGTACGACTACATCAACCGCATTGTGCTAACGCTTCCGCTTCCGGTCTACGAGGGTACGTAGACAACGCTCTCCCCTCTTGTTGCTATGCATCACCATGATCTTGCGTCTGCGTAGGAAATTTTTTTAAATTACTACGTTCCCCAACAGGTCAATCCCATGGCGGTAGAGAACAGCGGCTCATAGGTGGCTTCAGACCATGGTGACTTGAGACAAAGGCCACGCGAAGGCACAACAGAGGAGGCCGGCTCAATGCAGCCGCGGTCGCGAAAACAACTTAAAGCCGCGGTGGCGGCTTGGCGGCGGAGACCCGTAGTGCCGCAGAAGGAGCGGCGACTTGTCCTGCTGCAGTTGAGGCAATTTGGAAACAACACCACGGCGGTTGAGTGTGGTGGCGCTTGAGGCGAAGCTGGCATGGCGCAGAAGGGGTCGGCAGCTTCTGACGACTCAACGTGCGGCAGCTGAGGCGGCCCGCGACAGTGAGAGACGCGGAACGGCGGCTCTTCAGCAGCGGCTCAGCGCAGGACAGCGGCTCTTCGGCGCGGCTCAACGCGAGGAGGCTCTCCGGTGGCGGCGACTTAGACGGGAAACGAGGCGCGGCAGTGACTCAGATGGGAGGCAGAGTTTTGACCGGGGGCGGCTTCCGGTGCAGTCGAGGCTGCAGAAACAGCGAAGCAGGGCACTCCATGGCGGGTTGTCGGGCCGGCCGGACCACTCGCGAAGCAAGCCGGAGGAAGTCCCGCGGCCGCGAGTCCGAGTTACGGCTGTATTTTTGTTTCCGGGTCGTAGACCCTCCTTTCTTTTTTCTTCATCAGTTTTGACTGTATGTTGGCATACCGATCTAGACTCTGCATCTCGTGTCTCCTCATGCCGCCTCGGGAACTGACGCACCGGTGAAATATACTGTAACAGTAGAACACGGTCTCGGTGACTTATGATTTCGCCGCTCACTAATCACACAACATGCTGCAAAATCTCGGTGACAAGATCCTTGCATTGATCGATCTTGAACACATCTTCAACTTGCAGTGGCGACGGCGTACCCGGACGCAATATTAATTTCCTTGAACTCAAACTTTCATCTGTCTAATCATGAGCTCCTCGATCCTTGAAGATATCCCTTCAAGAACTCAACACCACCATACGCAGGCCCCACGGTGGACGCCAACTGTCATGGAATTGTCACGGCAGATGTCCTTAGTGTCAGGACTTAGTCGTGAGGTCAACGCATCTATGTAGTAGCTTGGAGGGGTTGGTCGGAATTGAGAGATGCGCGGTTTTACCCAGGTTCAGCCCCTCACGGTGGAGGTAAAAGCCTACATCCTGCTTCATTGATATTGATGATGATGATCATGATTACAAGGATGCTCTATCTCAAGAGCTATTGACTTGTTTGTCTAAACCTAACTTGTGAAACCTGTGAAACTTGTCCCTCTTGGGGTGCCTTGCCCCTCCTTATATGTTGAAGGGGCGGCTTACATGACTAGTCCTATTAGGATTAGGATTACTCTATTACAAGTGGAGTCCTAGTCTTTCTTACTTTATAAGGGAATATTCCTTATGCTTTCCTCTTAAGCCGGCCCGCCATAGCTTGAGACGGACTTCCATGAACTGCATTTTGGGCCACCAGGTCTTCTCGCTCCTCTAACCCGACTGTCGGGTCACCAATGAGTCACATGACTCGGCTGGGTCATCAGTGAGTGGAGAGATCCGGGCGGGTGCTACCTCTTGAGCATTGCATTGGATTTCCCCAAAGAGGAGAGGATGATGCAGCAAAGTAGCGTAAGTATTTCCCTCAGTTTTTGAGAACCAAGGTATCAATCCAGTAGGAGGCTACGTGCAAGTCCCTCGTACCTACACAAAAACAATAGCTCAACGCAACCAACACACTTAGGGGTTGTCAATCCCTTCACGGTCACTTACGAAAGTGAGATCTGATAGAGATGATAAATAATATTTTTGGTATTTTTTGGTATAGAGATGCAAAGTGAAAAGTAAAAGGCAAAGTAATAAGCAAAGCAATAATAAAGCGATGGAGATTGATATGATGAGAAAGAGACCCAAGGGCCATAGGTTTCACTAGTGGCTTCTCTCAAGAGCATAAGTATTCTACGGTGGGTGTACAAATTACTGTTGAGCAATTGACAGAATTGAGCATAGTTATGAGAATATCTAGGTATGCTTATGTATATAGGCATCACGTCCGAGACAAGTAGACCGACTCCTGCCTGCATCTACTACTATTACTCCATTCATCGACCGCTATCCAGCATGCATCTAGAGTATTAAGTTAAAAACAGAGTAACGCCTTAAGCAAGATGACATGATGTAGAGAGATAGTTTCATGCAATATGATAAAAAAATCATCTTGTTATCCTTGATGGCAACGATACAATACGTGCCTTGCTGCCCCTTCTGTCACTGGGAAAGGACACCGCAAGATCGAACCCAAAGCTAAGCACTTCTCCCATGGCAAGAAAAACCAATCTATTAGGCCAAACCAAACTGATAATTCGAAGAGACTTGCAAAGATAACCAATCATACATAAAAGAATTCAGAGAAGATTCAAATATTATTCATAGATAGACTGGATCATAAACCCACAATTCATCGGTCTCAACAAACGCACCGCAAAAAGAAGATTACATCGAATAGATCTCCCCGAGAGAGGGGGAGAACATTGTATTGAGATCCAAAAAGAGAGAACAAGCCATCTAGCTACTAACTATGGACCCGTAGGTCTGAAGTAAACTACTCACACTTCATTGGAGGGGCTTGGATGATGATGTAGAAGCCCTCCGTGATCGATGCCTCCTCCGGCAGAGCTCCGGAACAGGCCCCAAGATGGGATCTCGTGGATACAGAAAGTTGCGGCAGTGGAATTAGGTTTTTGGCTCTATCCCCGATCGTTTGGGGATACGTAGGTATATATAGGAGGAAGAAGTACATCGGTGGTGCTTCGAGGGGCCCACGAGGCAGGGGCGCGCCCTACGGGGGGCGCCCTCCTCCCTCGTGACCGCCTCGTGGCTTTCTTGACGGAGAGTCCAAGTCTCCTGGATCTTATCTGATGAGAAAATCATGTTTCCGAAGGTTTCATTCCGTTTGGACTCCGTTTGATATGTTGTTTCTCCGAAACACTGAAATAGGCAAAAAAACAGCAATTCTGGGCTGGGCCTCCGGTTAATAGGTTAGTCCCAAAAATAACATAAAAGTGGAAAATAAAGCCCAATATAGTTCGAAAGAGTAGATAATATAGCATGGAGCAATCAAAAATTATAGATATGTTGGAGACGTATCAAGCATCCCCAAGCTTAATTCCTGCTCGCCCTCGAGTAGGTAAATGATAAAAAGAGAATTTTTTATGCGGAGTGCTACTTGGCATAATTTTAATGTAATTCTTCTTAATTGTGATATGAATATTCAGATATGAAAGATTCAAGACAAAAGTTCATATTGACATAAAAATGATAATACTTCAAGCATACTAACTAAGCAATTATGTCTTCACAAAATAACATGGCCAAAGAAAGTTCATCCCTACAAAATCATATAGTTTAGTCATGTTTCATTTTCGTCACACAAGAATGCTCTCGTCATGCACAACCCCGATGACAAGTCAAGCAATTGTTTCATACTTTAGTAATCTCAAACCTATAAACTTTCACGCAATATATGAGCGCGAGCCATGGACATAGCACCATGGGTGGAATAGAATATAATGAGGGGGTTATATGGAGAAGACAAAAAAAGGAGAAAGTCTCACATCAACGAGGCTAATCAATCGGCTATGGAGATGCCCACCGATTGATGTTAATGCAAGGAGTAGGGATTGCCATGCAACGGATGCACTAGAGCTATAAATGTATGAAAGCTCAACAAAAGAAACTAGTGGGTGTGCATCCAACTTGCTTGCTCACGAAGACCTAGGGCACTTGAGGAGGCCCATTGTTGGAATATACAAGCCAAGTTCTATAATGAAAAATTCCCACTAGTATATGAAAGTGATAACATGAGAGACTCTCTACTATGAAGGTCATGGTGCTACTTTGAAGCACAAGTGTGGTAAAAGGATAGTAACATTGTCCCTTCTCTCTTTTTCTCTCATTTTTTTGGGCCTTTTCTTTTTTTATGGCCTTTCTCTTTTTTTGGGCCTTCTCTTTTTTTATGGCCTTTCTTTTTTTAATTCCTCACTTGGGACAATGCTCTAATAATGATGATCATCACACTTCTATTTATTTACAACTCAATGATTACAACTGATACTAGAACAAACTATATGAATGCCTCCGGCGGTGTACCGGGATATGCAATGAACCAATAGTGACATGTATGAAAGAATTATGAACGGTGGCTTTGCCACAAATACTATGTCAACTACATGATCATGCTAAGCAATATGGCAATGATGAATGTGTCATGATGAACGGTATGATGGAAAGTTGCATGGCAATATATCTCGGAATGGCTATGGCAATGCCATAATAGGTAGGTATGGTGGCTGTCTTGAGGAAGATATAAGGAGGTTTATGTGTGAAAGAGCGTATCATATCACGGGGTTTGGATGCACCGGCGAAGTTTGTGCCAACTCTCAATGTGAGAAAGGGCAATGCACGGTACCGAAGATGCTAGCAAGGATGGAAGGGTGAGAGTGCGTATAATCCATGGACTCAACATTAGTCATAAAGAACTCACATACTTATTGCAAAAATCTACAAGTCATCAAAAACCTCGGCACTAC
Source organism: Triticum dicoccoides (assembly GCF_002162155.2). NCBI lineage: Eukaryota > Viridiplantae > Streptophyta > Magnoliopsida > Poales > Poaceae > Triticum > Triticum dicoccoides. The sequence continues at coordinate 760,025,782 of NC_041382.1, forward strand.
GCGCATGCTCTTAGGGGGATAGATTGGTAGGAAAAGATCATCGCTCGTCCCCGACCGCCACTCATAAGGAGGACAATCAAATAACACCTCATGTTTCAAATTGGTTGCATAACGTTTACCATACGTGCATGCTACAGGACTTTCAAACTTCAACACAAGTATTTCTCAATTTCACAACTACTCAACTAGCATGACTTTGACATTATTACCTCCATATCTCAAAACAATCATCAAGCATCAAACTTTTCTTAGTATTCAACACACTCATAAGAAAGTTTTATTATTAATCTTGCATACCAAGCATATTAGGATTTTAAGCAAATTACCATGCTATTAAGACTCTCAAAATAATCTAAGTGAAGCGTGAGAGATCAATAGTTTCTATAAAACAAATCCACCACCGTGCTCTAAAATATATAAGTGAAGCACTAGAGCAAAACTATAAAGCTCAAAAGATATAAGTGAAGCACATAGAGTATTCTATCAAATTCCAAATCATGTATGGCTCTCTCAAAAGGTGTGTACAGCAAGGATGATTGTGGTAGACTAACAAGCAAAGACTCAAATCATAAAATATGCTCCAAGCAAAACACATATCATGTGGTGAATAAAAATATAGCTCCAAGTAAAGTTACCGATAGAAGTAGACAAAAGAGGGGATGCCTTCCGTGGCATCCCCAAGCTTTGGCTTTTAGGTGTCCTTAGATTATCTTGGGGGTGCCATGGGCATCCCCAAGCTTAGGCTCTTGCCACTCCTTGTTCCATAATCCATCAAATCTTTACCCAAAACTTGAAAACTTCACAACACAAAACTTAAAGTAGAAAATCTCGTGAGCTCCGTTAGCGAAAGAAAACAAAAGACCACTTCAAGGTACTGTAATGAACTCATTCTTTATTTATATTGGTGTTATACCTACTTTATTCCAAATTCTCTATGGATTATAAACTATTTTACTATCCATAGATTCATCAAAATAAGCAAACAACACACGAAAAACAGAATCTGTCAAAAACAGAACAGTCTGTAGTAATCTGTAGCTAGCGCAAGATCTGGGACCCCAAAAAAATTCTAAAATAAATTGCTGGACATGAGTAATTTATATATTAATTATCTGCAAAAAGAATTAACTAAATATCACTTTCCAAATAAAAATGACAGCAGTTCTCGTGAGCGCTAAAGTTTCTGTTTTTTACAGCAAGTTCAACAAGACTTTCCCCAAGTCTTCCCAACGGTTTTACTTGGCACAAACACTAATTAAACACAAAAATACAACCAAAACAGAGGCTAAATAATTTATTTATTACTAAACAGGAGCAAAAATCAAGGAATAAAAATAAAATTGAGTTGCCTCCCAACAAGCGCTATCGTTTAACGCCCCTAGCTAGGCATAACAAGCAAGAATAGATCTAGGTATTGCCATCTTTGGTAGGCAATTATTCAATGAGGCATCTATCTCCCTTAGGAATTTCTTTATTTCTAGTGATTATCAAACTCTTAGGTACAAGATCGAAAAATTCATTTGTAGCAATTGGTTCCTTAATGATAGCAAAAAGATTGGGATGAATACTTATAGATTTAAGATCCGCGGTTTCCTTACTAGATGATTCACCCTTAGTTTTAGGAACATACATGAGCTTGGAAATTTTAGTAGGAGGACTTGGAGTATTCTTTACGGAAGAAAAAGCGGTTCCCAAGTTCGTAATGATACCCTCAAGTTTATCGATTCTAGTGGAATCTAGATTTATTTTCTCATTAACTATGGGTTCATTTTCCTTGATATTTTTCAAAGTCATTCCTACCTTAGATCCATATTGGGTAATTTGATTGTGGATCTTTTTATCTAGATTTTCAATTAATTCAATAGTAGCAACTTTATTCTCAATAATTTCAAGTCTTTGCATAACATGCTCCAAAGTTAATATAGTTCCATTAACCAAAAGAGGTGGTGAGCCAAATAAATCTAACATAGCGTTATAAGAATCAAAAGTATGGCTACCCAAGAAATTCCCTCCGGTAATGGTATCAAGGATATATCTATACCAAGGACTAGCACCTACATAAAAATTGCGGAGAAGAACTGAAGTAGATTGCTTCCTGGTAGATCTATTTTGAGCATTGCAAATTCTAAACCAAGCATCTTTTAGATTTTCTCCCTCCCTTTGTTTAAAATTTAGAACTTCATTCTCGGGAGACAACGGAGAAGATATAAGACTGGCCATAACGACAAGCAAGCAAACAAAAGGCAAACGGGCAAAAAGAGGCAAATAGAGAAAGAGAGGCAGGATAGAGAGAGAGGGGGTGAATAAAACGGCAAGGGTGAAGTGGGGGAGAGGAAAACGAGAGGCAAATGGCAAATAATGTAATGCGGGAGATAGGGATTGTGATGGGTACTTGGTATGTTGACTATTGCGCAGACTCCACGGCAACGGCGCCAGAAATTCTTCTTGCTACCTCTTGAGCATTGCGTTGGATTTCCCCGAAGAGGAGAGGATGATGCAGCAAATTAGCGTAAGTATTTCCCTCAGTTTTTGAGAACCAAGGTATCAATCCAGTAGGAGGCTACGCGCAAGTCCCTCGTACCTACACAAAAACAATAGCTCAATGCAACCAACGCGCTTAGGGGTTGTCAATCCCTTCACGGTCACTTACGAAAGTGAGATCTGATAGAGATGATAAATAATATTTTTGGTATTTTTGGTATAGAGATGCAACGTGAAAAGTAAAAGGCAAAGTAATAAGCAAAGCAATAATAAAGTGATGGAGATTGGTATGATGAGAAACAGACCCGGGGGCCATAGGTTTCACTAGTGGCTTCTCTCAAGAGCATAAGTATTCTACGGTGGGTGAACAAATTACTGTTGAGCAATTGACAGAATTGAGCATAGTTATGAGAATATCTAGGTATGATCATGTATATAGGCATCACGTCCAAGACAAGTAGACCGACTCCTGCCTACATCTACTACTATTACTCCACTCATCGACCGCTATCCAGCATGCATCTAGAGTATTAAGTTAAAAACAGAGTAACGCCTTAAGCAAGATGACATGATGTAGAGAGATAGTTTCATGCAATATGATAAAAAAACCATCTTGTTATCCTCGATGGCAACGATACAATACGTGCCTTGCTGCCCCTTCTGTCACTGGGAAAGGACACCGCAAGATCGAACCCAAAGCTAAGCACTTCTCCCATGGCAAGAAAAACCAATCTAGTAGGCCAAACCAAACTGATAATTCGAAGAGACTTGCAAAGATAACCAATCATACATAAAAGAATTCAGAGAAGATTCAAATATTATTCATAGATAGACTGGATCATAAACCCACAATTCATCGGTCTCAACACACACACCGCAAAAAGAAGATTACATCGAATAGATCTCCACGAGAGAGGGGGAGAACATTGTATTGAGATCCAAAAAGAGAGAAGAAGCCATCTACCTACTAACTATGGACCCGTAGGTCTGAAGTAAACTACTCACACTTCATCGGAGGGGCTTGGATGATGATGTAGAAGCCCTCCGTGATCGATGCCCCTCCGGCAGAGCTCCGGAACAGGCCCCAAGATGGGATCTCATGGATACAGAAAGTTGCAGCGGTGGAATTAGGTTTTTTGCTCTGTCCTCGATCGTTTGGGGGTACGTAAGTATATATAGGAGGAAGAAGTACGTCGGTGGAGCTTCGAGGGGCCCACAAGGCAGGGGGCGCACCCTAGGGGGGGTCCTCCACCCTCGTGACCGCCTCGTGGCTTTCTTGACGGAGGGTCCAAGTCTCCTGGATTTTTCTGATGAGAAAATCACGTTTCCGAAGGTTTCATTCCGTTTGGACTCCGTTTGATATTTTGTTTCTCCGAAACACTGAAATAGGCAAAAAAACAGCAATTCTGGGCTGGGCCTCCGGTTAATAGGTTAGTCCCAAAAATAATATAAAAGTGGAAAATAAAGCCCAATATAGTCCAAAACAGTAGATAATATAGCATGGAGTAATCAAAAATTATAGATACGTTGGAGACGTATCAGCGGGTCACTTAGTGAGTCGCCAAGTCAGGACGGGTCACCGGTGAGTCGCCAAGTTCGGCCGGGTCATACCGCGGGGTATATCCCCGACATTAGCCCCCAGTTTAATTTGGATTTATCCATATTAAACTTATCCTGCAAAATAAACACAAGAACAAATTTGACAGGAGCCTCATAATCAATTTGCTGTCACTGATTTTTAGTCGGCTTGAAGATGTGAAACTTGCTGGTTTATCATTACCAAAATTGTCGGGTTATAAAGCAGATGATGCCGGGTCATAATTGTTGTTGACACCGGGTCATGTAATTGACATTCCTGATTTGCTCAAAACTGATAATTTGAAGACGTTCCTCCTTTATATGCATAATACCTCTAGCCCCCAAGTCTTAAGAGGATAACATAGTGATAGCTTAAGACTTGCTCCAATATAAGTGTTGCAACCTTGAAGAAATCCGGGTTGTTCATCTCAGTCATTAGTCATAAATTGAATATTCCACATATGTAGCCCCCAAGTGTCAGGTTGTCATGCTTGCAGCAACCTAGGACTTGTAATTGCCTGATGCCCATAAAAACTTCAACCAGTGTAGCCCCCAAGGGCTGGGTCATTATGTAATAATGAGCAGGGACTTTGTAGCTATGATCATGTAAATTTGAGCAGCAACGTGTAGCCCCCAAGGGCCAGCTCAGTAAGATAATATTGAGCTGGGACTTTATATATATATACTTAAATTCTTGACAGGAGCAATTGGTAGCCCCCAAGGGCCGGCTCATTTACAATGTGATGAGTCGGGTCTTCAATAGGGTGAGAAAAAAATGATGTTGCATTAGCCCCCAAATGCCATGGTGCATGCTGGCAGTGACATGGGACTTGCATATTTGATGTAATCTTCAACTTGAATAATGTAGCCCCCAAGTGCCGGGTCGTAAGCTTGCAGCGACTCGGGACTATTCATTCCATTGTATAATAAATTATATCCATTGCACTGAAGCGACTTTGAAAACCTAATCATAACATTGGTTATTGATAACCATAATGAATATCCAGCCATATTGGCTATTAAAGATTTGAATAATATAAGCCGGTTTGAAACCTCAATCATTCAATATCATCATGAAAATTCATCCAAGTTGGGCTATTATCATATACTGGCGACTTAGAGTCTGCCATCCCGGCGGGTTGCAAAGACCCGAAGATGCTTCAAATATGAACCGTAAACGGGGCAGCTGGGCCCGACTTATAAAAACCGGAAAGCAGCGAAAAACTCAAATACGAATAAGAAATCAAAATAAATTCAAGGCTTTTGTAGACTGTCAAATTAAAGTGTCTTCTTCAATGAAACTAGCTGGAGCCACTAGATTGTTCGTGCTGCCATGATCCTGACTCATAGTGTGCCCAATCGACATTTGGACCCTAGATAAGTCTGGTCTTGCTCAAAGACTTATGAGGAGTACGCGGGGCCAGAGTAACAGTATCATGGGCCGATTTATCCACGTTTCAAGGAAGGCGGCTTATGAAGCCTAGATCCATCTGACTTTGTAAACCGTACTCTCACATGACAAGCCGTCGTTTGAACCTTAATCGAGCTCAGATCTTGGTCGAATACGCCGTGAAGACTGATTGTTAAGAGTTCGGCGGGTCAATCAGGATGACCTGATGGAGTTGAAGCAGCTGGTGTTACAGGTAGGACGACCCGGTCAGAGTTTGTTCTCTTCGATCGAATACGCCTATGTTTGGAAAAACCTGGTCAAGAGGGTAGTAACGCTATGTTCTCTTTGGTCGAATACGCCTATGTTTGAACAGGAAGCCCCCAAGTGACATGCTTACAAGCGTGGCGTTGAGAAGATCAAAAGGGTACTGACAGCTATGTTCTCTTTGGTGAATACACCTATGTTTGAACAGGAAGCCCCCAAGTGATCATATAAACTTTTGGCCTTGCGCCGATCAAGAGGGTACCGATAGCTATGCTCGATGAGCAGGAAGCCCCCAAGTGATCACAAGTTTTGGCATTGCGCCAATGAAGAGGGTAGCGACAGCTATGCTCGATGAGCAGGAAGCCCCCAAATGATCATAATAAGATAAGCCGTAAGGCAGGATACCCATGTTTGAACCGCGCATCATGACAGCAAGTTCTCTTTGGCAACCTTTAATTTTTCTGAGAACTCGAACTTGCAAGAGATGGATATTCTTCTTGAGCCGGTGTTTTAAACCGGATTTGAGAGCTTTAGAGCTTTATGGGAGACAGTTTCCTCTTAAAACGGATTTTGAACCGGATATTGAGAGCTTCAGCGCTGTGTGGGAGATGTGATTTCCCTTGACCGGATTGTAAACTGGAAGCATCATTGTGAGCCGGAATTTTTCTGATGGCCTTTTAAATTTTCATCGATATAGTAGTAATCTCCGGGGCCGGGTTATTTTTTTCCTCCAATGTCCTGGGGTTCTTGAATTTACTGAAATTGGTAAGACTTGCTGAGTCATATCATTGTAGCCCCCGGGTCTTAAGACGACTCGAGGAGTTGTCTTGAGATTCTCCGTATTTGACCATAGTAGAAAGTGTATATCATTGGCGTTGATAGCGCGATGTGAATCGACAGAATGTTGAGGTGATTGCGGCGGGTTATAAATGATCTCGTATGAGCCGTGTCAGCAACTCGGCCAATGATTCCTTCCAACTGGCTGTTTGAAGTTAACCAAATTGTAGTGGCGGCGGCTTGTGCGCATGCCCATTGAGCCATCAAGTGAAGATGGCGGGTGAGAATACATGATATTTTGCCTCCAATTTGTTGGAAGAAAACTGGGCTACCCAAGCAGTGACTGCTCATACTCAATAAACAGCTCATGCAGATAGATGCGGCCCAGTGTGTTGATATAGACCAGGCCGCGAGAGACGGACAGAAAAGATGACCGCATCATCAGAGGCGGCTCAGACAGATGAATCGGCCGCAGCGTTGTAAGCCGGCGGACGGGGGAGTCAATCGCAGGCGCGGTAAGCCGCGCGGACGGGCGAGTCAACCACGTCTTGTTGATGTAGTGAACAATTGTCTGATTGTTCGGATGACGGATGATCCGTTCAACGCAACAGAGACGGCTCAACGCGGATCGGCAACTCTGTATAACCCAGCGGCTCAGGCAGACCGGCGACGCAATTAGCCCCGACGGCTCAGGTAAACCAGCGACCTGGGGCGTAACCACGACAACGGTAGAGGGTCCTAGCAGAAAGTCGCAGAAGCGAGCAACAAGGCAGGTCAACAAGGCGGGCCACAGCGGAGGCGGCGCTCGGTGACCCAGTGCTTAGAGCTGCGGGTCCGAGGCAGGTGAGGCGAGCAGAGGCGCTCTGGAGGAATCCCGACACGGATGTACCGGCGTGGACCAGCTTCGGCAGCACACACTGGCATGAAAATACAGCCCAGTTCAACCATAGCATCTCGTGCTTCTTCAGTCCACTCACTGTTCAATTACCCTTTAAATGCTTCAATAAGAAAATCCATGCAATATCCATGATGACTGCCAGGCAACACCGATGGTACTTCACCTCGTAATCCATTTTTCTCCATTAGTAACTGGATGCATGGCTCACTATACGTGCCATAAAATTCTCTCTGAACAATTGATCTTCCACGTCCCGAATCTGTGATATCAGTTAGAGAGCTTGGTAAGTTTAAGCTAGAACACGGCCTTATTAGGCATGCGATTTTTGCTGGTCCTAAAAGCTACTTCACGCCTGCGAGTAATTTAGGGACAGTCCATACTCGAGTTGGAGATCACATGCCATATCTCTTGGCCTAAAATATGGGCTATCATGTAACTTTTCCTTAATAACATTAGCAACCCATCGTTGTGTCCCCAAATGATGACCTTTCACGGTTTCAGCTTCATAGGTGTGTTTCAGACAGGCCCGGCGGTTCGGCGTACAGTGACCCAACATGATTCGAGAGCAGGGGCAGGGGCGCAGGGCCGGCAAAGACCGGCGGCTAGATGCGCATCCACCGCGGAGGCGTGCGAGGAACGGCCTCAACGGCTGGTCAACCACTTGGTGGCGGCGGCTCACGGTGGACGCGGGCAGCTCAAGGCCGGAACGTCGTGTGCCAACAACGGCTCATAGCGGACGGACCCGACCATGGCAGAGGCGAGAGAGCGTGGAAAAGGCTCTCTAACACGGCATGGCAGGGGAGGCGCTCAGAGGCGGAGGACCCGGCCGGGCAGGTCGATCCCATGGCGGCAGAGAACAGTGGCTCATAGGCAGCTTCAGACCACGGTGACTTGATACAAAGGCCACGCGAAGGCACAACAGAGGAGGCCGGCTCGGTGCAGCCGCAGTCGCGAAAACAACTTAACGCCGCGGTGGCGGCTCGGCGGCGGAGACCCATAGTGTCGTAGAAGGAGCGGCGACTTGTCCTGCTGCAGTTGAGGCGATTTGGGAACAGCACCACGGCGGCTGGGTGTGGTGGCGCTCGAGGCGAAGTTGGCATGGCGCAGAAGCGGTCGGCAGCTTCCGACGACTCAACATGCGGCAGCTGAGGCGGCCCGCGACAGTGAGAGACGCGGGACGGTCGCTCTTCGGCAGCGGCTCAGCGTAGGACAGCGCCTCTTTGGCGGCGGCTCAACGCGGGGAGGCTCTCCTGTGGCGGCGACTCGGACGGGAAACGAGGCGCGGCAGTGACTCAGACGGGAGGCAGAGTTTTGACCGGGGGCGGCTTCCGGTGCAGTCAAGGCTGCAGAAACAGCGAAGCAGGGCACTCCACGGCGGGTTGTCGGGCCGGCCGGGCCACTCGCGGAGCGAGCCGGAGGAAGTCCCGCGGCCGCGAGTCCGAGTTACGGTTGTATTTTTCTTTCCGGGTCGTAGACCCTCCTTTCTTTTTTCTTCATCAGTTTTGACTGTATGTTGGCGTACCGATCTGGACTCTGCATCTCGTGTCTCCTCATGCCGCCTCGGGACCTGACACACCAGTGAAATATACTGCAACAGTAGAAGACGGTCTCGGCGACTTATGATTTCGCCGCTCACTAATCACACAACACGCTGCAAAATCTCGGCGACAAGATCCTTGCATTGATCGATCTTGAACACATCTTCAACTTGCAGTGGCAACAGCGTACCCGGACGTAATATTAATTTTCTTGAACTCAAACTTTCATCTGTCGAATCACGAGCTCCTCGATCCTTGAAGAGATCCCTCCAAGAACTTAACACCACCATACGCAGGCCCCACGATGGGCGTCAACTGTCGTGGAATTGTCACGGCAGATGTCCTTAGTGTCAGGACTTAGTCGTGAGGCCAACGCATCTATGTAGTAGCTTGGAGGGGTTGGTCGGAATCGAGAGACGTGAGGTTTTACCCAGGTTCAGCCCCTCACGGTGGAGGTAAAAGCTTACATCCTGTTTCATTGATGATGATGATCAGGATTACAAGGGTGCTCTATCTCGAGAGCTATTGACTTGTCTGTCTAAACCTAACTTGTGAAACTTGTCCCTCTTGGGATGCCCTACCCCTCCTTATATATGTTGAAGGGGCGGCTTACATGACTAGTCCTATTAGGATTAGGATTACTCTATTACAAGTGGAGTCCTAGTCTTGCTTCCTTTGTAAGGGAATATTTTTTATGCTTTCCTCTTAAGCCGGCCCACCATAGCTTGAGGCGGACTCCCATGAATCGCCTTCTGGGCCACCGGGTCTTGTCGCTCCTCTGACCCGCCTGCCGGGTCACCAATGAGTCACCTGACTCGGCTGGGTCATCAGTGAGTGGAGAGATCCGGGCGGGTCACTTAGTGAGTCTTCAAGTCAGGGCGGGTCACCAGTGAGTCGCCAAGTCCGACCGGGTCATACAGCAAGGTATATCCCCGACAATAGTGTTGGGTCGGCTCATTTAGTCGAGCTTAGAAACGAGGCTACTGATGGAAATATGCCCTAGAGGCAATAATAAATTTATTATTATTATACTTTATTATTCATGATAAAGGTTATTATTCGTGCTAGAATTGTATTGACCAAAAAATTAAATACATGTGTGAATACATAAACAAATACCGTGTCCCTAGTGAGCATCTACTAGTCTAGCTCGTTGATGAAAGATGGTTAAGGTTTCCTAACCATAGACATGAGTTGCCATTTGATAACGGGATCACATCATTAAGAGAATGATGTGATGGACAAGACCCAACCATTAATATAGCATATGATCATTCAATTTATTGCTACTGCTTTCTTAATGTCAAATACATGTTTCTTCCACCATGAGATCATGCAACTCCCGGATACCGGATGAATACCTTGTGTTCTATCAAACATCACAACATAACTGGGTGATCATAAAGATGCTCTACAGGTATCTTTGAAGGTGTCTGTTGAGTTGGCGTGAATCAATATTGGGATTTGTCACTCCATATATTGGAGAGGTATCTCTGGGCCCTCTCGGTAATATAGCATCACAAGAAACTTGCAAGCAAAGTGACTAAGGAGTTAGTTATGAGATGATGTATTTCGGAACGAGTAAAGAGACTTGCCAGTAACGAGTTTGAACTAGGTATGGAGATACCGACGATCAAATTTCGGGCAAGTAACATACCGACAGACAAAGGGAACAACATATGCTGTCATAAAGGTTCGATCGATAAAGATCTTCATAGAATATGCCCGCTATTGGTTATTGACCGGAGAAGTGCCTCAATCATGTCTAAATCATTCCCAAACCCGTAGGATCCGCACGCTTAATGTTCGTTGACAATATAGTACTATATGAGTTGGTGACCGAATATTGTTCGGAGTCTTAGATGAGATCATGGACATGACGAGGAGCTCCAGAATGGTACGGAGGTAAATATTGATATATAGGACGATGCTATTCGGTCACTGAAAGGTTTCGGAAAATACCGAGTATTTATCGAAGTGTCAGTAGGGGTTCCGGAAGGCCATCGGTAAAGTGGTGGGCCTTATGGGCCAAAGGGGGCAGCACACCAACCCAGAAGGAGTCTGGCGCGCCCCTCCACCCCTGCCCACGCACCAAGGAGGAAGGGAAGGAAGGGGAGGCGCCCTAAGGCAGCCAACCCCCCTTTCCCTTCCCCATGTCCAAATATGGAAGGGGGGCGCGGCTAGGCAGGCCCTAGGGCTGCCTCCTCCCCCCCCCCCTCCACCTATATATATAAGAGGAGGGAGAGGGGCAATAAACACCATGATCCCCAAGCCGTGTGCGGCGCCCCTCTTCCTCTAGTTCGTCCTTGGTCATAATTTTTGTAATGCTCGGCGAAGCCTTGGAAGATAGTTTCACCATCATCTTCACCACGCCGTTGTGCTGCCAGAACTCATCTACTACTTCGCTCGTCTTGCTGGATCAAGAAGGCAAGGACGGCATCGAGCTGAACGTGTGCTGAACGCGAAGGTGTCGTACATTCAGTACTTGATCAGCGGATCATGAAGGTGTACGACTATATCAACCGTATTGATAAACGCTTCCGCTTAACGGTCTACAAGGATACGTAGACATGCTCTCCCCTCTCGTAGCTATGCATCTCGATGGATAGATCTTGCGTGTGCATAGAATTTTTTTGTTTTACATACAACATTTCCCAACAGCTAGGCTATATCTCGAATAACGCAAGGAATACCACGGAAACGTGCACTCTACCTGTGGGCCGGCCATTTCTCGTATATTTTTCCATTTTTTCTTGTTGCTTCCTTTCTTTTACACCTAAAAGAATGGTGTTTCCTTTTCTTGGTATTTTACAGTGTTTTGGGTTTTAGTTTCTAGAAAATAAATTAATCCATAAGAATATTCAAATACATAAACATTTCTCAAAACCTAATAATATTTCTCAAATTAATGGACATTTTTTAATATGAGAAAATTTTCAAATACATGATCATTTTTAAATTCTTGTCATTTTCTGAAATTTGAATGCTTTTCGAATACATGAATAATTTTAAAATTAGTGAAACATTTTTTGAAATTTGAAAACGTTTCCCAAATTCACAAGAGTAAAATGCAGGACTTTTTTGAAATCCCAAACATTTTTCAAAGTTAAGAAAAGAAACGAGAAAACAAGAAAAGTAACAAAATATAGGGATGCCCCGCCGCGCACATATGCCCTATTACGAGACGTCGGCTCGCCTCGCCTCAATTCACCACAAAGTAGGCTGACCCAGTAACAATTAATTCATTCCTTGCATACACCACTTTCGTTTCTTTGCTTTGTTCTATTTTCTCTTATATTATTCATACTTATGAAATGCAAAACATGTTGTACTTAAGTTTTTAAAAATGGTTATCACACATTTAACAAATGTTCATGCAGTGTAATTTTTTTGTTCGTGTAAGTTAAAGAAATGTCCGTACCATTCAAAAAATAACATTCACAATTTCAAAAATTTGCTCTTGAAAATGTAAAACTTTGTTCATTTGTTTGTTCAAAAAGTTCGTATCATTCATAAAATTGTTCATGGCAGTTCAAAAATGGTTGCGCATTAAAAAAAATGTTTGTTACTTTCAAAAAAAGTTACTACAATATAAAAATTTATAAGTGCAATGTGGTAATATTATGATATTAGTAAAAATTGTAAATTTTCAAATGTTTTTGCCATGATTTTTGTAGTGTAACTAATGGTATGTCATTACGAAATTTTCATGTTCACTTTCCAACTCTGTGTAAGAAACATTGCTTTGATTTCTAGGTGTTGTTTCAAGATGAAATGTATTTCTGGATTCTGTTTTCCCTTTTTGATGACCACAGTGATTACCACAAGGAACTTAGGAAAAACACCGGTAAGATTAGTAGTGTTTGATAAAAAAAATGTTTCTTTTTCTCAAAAAAACTCTCTTTTTTCATTTATACTTAGTAATTATTTTTCTTATGCGTAGGTTCCCAATTTCCAGATATGTTGGCACAAGTTTTGTTCTAAAACAGTAGATTTCAGCGAGCAGGGTATCTATTTTTCCTAAAGTAACCCAGCAAGATAATGAATAGGTTTTATCGTTTGTTTATTTTATTTTGAATGGTTTTCATAATTCCACTAAAAAGGAATGATTTTCAGTTTTGATATTTTTGGTATCTTGGTACTGATTTATCTTATTCAATTTTTTCACTCTTCAATGTACGAGTTCTGTGTGTGTGTGTGATGGTTGTATTCTTGAACATATATAACCCATTCTCTTGTGTTTGAAGAGCAGATGATAAGGGCGCGTTTGGTTACACGAGGCTGGCCTAGTGAAGCCTGTCTCAGTGTAGCTATTTAAGGGCTTGTTTGATTGCCCTCATCGAGCCCAACCAAGCTCGTGCGGTCCAGCATCTTTTTAAACCCCGGTTATTTGGTTGCTTGCATACACTGTTTAGCCTGCATAGCATGGTTCTTAAAGCATCCTTGGGCTTGGCCCGTTAGGAATGGCCGAATCGGCGGTTTCTCTAGAGCCAGGCCCGAGCGATGCTTCGAGGCGCACCTGGGTGGCTCTCTGGAGACGTGTGTCTCGAGCTAATCTCGCTCTCTTCCTAATCCTCAATCCCCTTTCTCTCCCTCTACTCTAGAGCGGCCGGGAGCACCACGGTGACGCCGACGCGCACCCATTGTGAGAGCGTCTCCGAGCGGGTCTCCGGCGAGCTTGGCACGGCCATCGGCGCCGATCACGATGTTGCACGCCTTGACGTCCCGTGCACCATCCCGGTCCTGTGAAGGTACGCGAGTCCAGCCGCCATGTCGGTGGCGTACCCGCGGACGGCGCGCTCGTCGAGGCCCCCGTTGCTCGCCGCCCGGTCCGCTAGTGAGCCTCCCGGGGCGAACTCGAGGAAGAGCTGGTAGGAGCCGTCGCGGGCGCCGCGGCCACTGATGCAGGAGACAACGCGCGGGTATCTCAGGCCGGACATGAGGCCCTCCTCCCTCTCCGCGCGCCCGCAGGCCGGCCCCGTGCCGCCCGCGCCCGCCCGTCTGTTTGCCGCGCCTCGCGCTGTCTCGCCAGCTGCTCTTCTGTTAGACTATGTATAGCTTCTGTACCTATGTACGTATATGGTACATATTGTAACACAACCATTATATATAATGAGATAAGCCACCCCTAGAGGGTTGTGCTGGTTCCCCAAAACTTATTGTCTTACATGGTATCACGCTAGGTTACGATCGCTTCCGCTTCTAAACCCTAATACCCGCACCGCCGCCGCAGCCGCCGCCGCCTTCACCGCCGCCGCCGCGCCACCGATCGCGCCGCCGCCATGTCGAGCGCCGCCACCACCGGTTCCACTGCTGCGGGCTTCCTCCCGGCCTCTCTTGCGGCTCTGCTCAACCTCCCGCTCGATGCCGTCTCTGTTCCGGCTCCGATCGGGACAAGGAGCATCGGCTCCGTCTTCTCCACGCCACCGGCGCCCTCGCTTGGGCGTGACCTCGTGGTCCACACCGCGGCGCCGCCGTCCGCTGCGGACTCCGCAGGCGTCGTCCCACCGCTCCTGCCGCAAGAGGATCACACTGCCCCGCTGGCGGGGTTGGCGGCGTCCGCCCCGGCCGCGGGCCTTGCGGCGTCCGCACCGGCCGCGAGCTTTGCGGCGCCCGCCCTGGCTGCGGTCCCGCCTCCTCCCGCATCGGCTTCGGTGCCTCCGGCTGCCTCCATGGTGTTTGCACCCCAGGCAGCCTCCTCGATGGGATTGTCTTCGCCGCCGCCGTTTCACTTCGGTCATCTCATCACCATCAAGCTCTCCGCCGACAACTACATCTTCTGGCGTGCGCAGGTTCTCCCGCTCTTGGGGAGTCACTACCTGCTAGGCTACGTCGACGGATCGCTTCCCTGCCCACCCGCGCTGGTAGACAGCGTGCACGGTCCGGTCTACAATCCGGCCCATCGCGTCTGGACGGGGCAGGACCAGGCGAACCTCTCCTCCATCCAGGGGTCGCTCTCGCCGGCAGTTGCCGGCCTTGTTGTCTTCGCGAAGACGTCTCATGAGGCCTGGACCATCCTTGAGCGCACCTTTGCAGCGCAGTCCCAGGCTCGTGTCTCTGCACTCCGTCGTCAGCTTGGAGAGTGTCAGAAGCTTGACTCCACTGCCACTGAGTTCTACAACAAGGTCAAGGGCCTCGCCGACACATTGGCCTCCATTGGACAACCCCTCACCGACTCCGAGTTCAACTCGTTTATTGTCAATGGTCTTGATGAGGAGTATGATGCCTTAGTCGAGATCATCAACGAGCGGGGCAACTCGACACCCATGCTGGCACACGAGGTTTTCTCTCGGCTCCTTCTCACTGAGCAACGGGTCGAGACTCACCGCACCAGGGGCACTGTCTCCCTCTCGGCCAACGCCGCCACCAAGGGTGGCCGCTCTTCTTCATCACCCCGGTCTCCCTTGGGGCTGCCACCGTCGCCCGCCTCGGCCCCCCCACCTACTGCGACCTTACCGGGGGCTGGCGGTCCACGTGTGTGTCAGCTTTGTGGCCGCGATGGGCACTGGGCCTCCAAGTGTCATAAGCGCTTCCAGCGAAGCTTCCTTGGTCTTGGCAATGACGGCAAAGATACACGCAACAATGCTCGTCAGGTCGCCATGGCTGATCGTCCCGCGCCGCAGAAGCAACAGGGACACACTCAGTCCTACTCCATCGATCCACACTGGTACATGGACTCTGGGGCGACAGAGCATCTAACCAGCGAGATGGGGAAGCTTCACACTCGTGAACCCTATCATGGCTCCGACAAGATCCACACCGCCAATGGAGCAGGTATGCACATCTCTCATATTGGTCAAGCATCTCTTTTCACTAGACATGCCAATAGGAGTCTTCAGCTTCGCAATGTTCTTCGAGTTCCATCTGTGACCCGTAATCTTCTTTCAGTTCCTAAACTCACACGTGATAATAATGTGCTTTGTGAATTTCACCCTTTTGATCTTTTTATTAAGGATCGGGGCACGAGGGACATTCTTCTTAGTGGGCGGTTGTGCCAGGGCCTCTACCGTCTGGAGCATCCTGGTGTCGCTCGTGTTTTCAGTGGAGTTCAGGTCTCTCCGTCACAGTGGCATGCTCGTCTTGGTCACCCGGCCACACCTATTGTCCGTCATATTTTGCGTCGTCATGAGCTTCCTAGTTTGTCTAGTCATAAAGATGTAGCAGTGTGTGATGCTTGTCAGCAGGGGAAGAGTCATCAACTTCCTTTTTCGGAGTCCAGTCGTGAGGTGAAACATCCTTTAGAACTTGTGTTTTCAGATGTATGGGGTCCTGCTCAGACTTCTGTCAGTGGTCATAATTACTATATCAGTTTCGTTGATGCTTATAGTCGCTTTACCTGGCTTTATCTTATTAAACGCAAATCTGATGTGTTTGATATTTTTGTTCAGTTTCAAAAACATGTTGAACGTCTTCTCAAGCACAAAATTGTTCATGTCCAGTCGGACTGGGGGGGGGGGGCGAGTATCGCAACCTCAACTCCTTCTTTCAGTCGCTTGGGATAGCTCATCGTTTAGCATGTCCACATACACATCAGCAGAATGGTTCAGTCGAACGTAAGCATCGTCATATTGTTGAAGCTGGTCTTACTCTTTTGGCCCATGCATCTGTTCCGTTTCGGTTTTGGAGTGATGCTTTCACCACTGCATGCTTTCTCATCAACCGTACTCCTACTCGTGTTTTAAACATAAAGACTCCCATTGAGGTTCTCCTTAATGAACAACCTGATTATACCTTTCTCAAGGTATTTGGGTGTGCTTGCTGGCCGCATCTTCGTCCATATAACAAGCGCAAGCTTGAGTTTCGTTCTAAGAAGTGTGTTTTTCTTGGCTATAGCTCTCTTCATAAAGGTTACAAATGTCTTCATGTTCCCACTAATCGTGTCTATATATCTCGGGATGTCGTGTTTGATGAGCATGTTTTTCCCTTTGCCAACCTTCCTGTGTCCACTGTCGAACCACCATCCCTGCATTCATCCTCTGTTGCTTCTGACCAATTTGATGATGTTGCATACTCTCCTTTGCTGTTACCTAACCATGGTGCAGGAACCGTACGTGGAGCTCGTTTGGAGCTATTGGAGGATTCACCATCATCATCGTCGTCTTCTGGTGGGCACGTCGATCGCCCTATGTTGCATGGCATCGATTCGCGTGCCCATGCATGGTCACCCGACGAGCCCGTCGCGCCGAGCATCTCCACTGCTCGGTCCGTTTCGCCAGCGGCCGCCGAGTCGCCCGCGGCTCGGCCCGTCACGCCGTCTTCGCCTGCGGCTCGGCCCGTCACGCCGTCTTCGCCCGCGGCTCGGGTCCTCACGTCGCCTTCATCAGCGGATCGGCCCGCGACACCGGCCGCGCCACGGCCCACTATGCCGAGCTCGCCATTGGCCCGGTCTGTGATGCCGGAGTCGCCAGCTGCTTCGTCTGCTATGCCGGTTTCGCCGGTGGGTCGGCCTTCTTCGCCAACCGAGTCCGAGGCTACCGTGACTGGCTCCTCATCACCGGCTGACTCGTCAATGTCGCCGTCCTCCAGCCCGTTGCAGGCTGCTCCGTCGACCTCGGTGGTTCCTGTGTCCCAACCACATACACGCAGTTGCAGTGGCATTTTCAAACCTAAGGAACGTAAGGATGGTACGGTTGCTTGGTTGGCTGCTTGTTTGGCTGCTGCTGTTGCGGATCCATCTTCTGAGCCTCGCTCATATCAGGCTGCCCTGCGCATTCCACATTGGCGAGAGGCTATGGAGCAGGAGTTTCATGCTCTTCTTCGTAACAAGACATGGACTCTCGTTCCTCCACCACCACGGGTAAATGTTATTGACTCAAAATGGGTATTCAAAGTGAAGAAGCATTCGGATGGATCTATTGAGTGTTACAAAGCGCGACTTGTTGCTCGCGGTTTTCGGCAGCGTCATGGTCTTGACTATGAGGACACCTTCAGTCCTGTCGTCAAGCCTACCACTATTCGGCTTCTTCTCTCCATTGCTGTTTCTCGTGGTTGGTCACTTCGTCAACTTGATGTGCAGAATGCTTTTCTACATGGATTTTTGGAGGAAGAGGTTTATATGAAACAGCCGCCTGGTTTCTCTGATCCTGATCGTCCTGACTATATCTGTCGTCTTTCCAAAGCACTATATGGTTTGAAGCAAGCTCCTCGTGCCTGGCATGCCCGCCTTGCCTCTGCCCTTCGTGCTCATGGGTTTTTGCCGTCTACTGCTGACACTTCGTTATTTCTTCTACAGAAGCCAGAAGTCACTATGTATCTTTTGGTATATGTCGATGATATTATCCTTGTCAGCTCTTCTCAGTATGCTACTGATGCTCTTGTCTGCTCTCTTGGTGCTGATTTTGCGGTCAAAGATCTTGGGAAGCTTCACTACTTTCTTGGAGTTGAGGTCACTTCTCGTGCTACTGGTCTTGTCCTTACGCAGAAGAAGTACTCCTTGGAGTTGTTACAGAGAGCTGGCATGCTGAAGTGCAAACCGACCACCACACCCATGTCGTCTACCGACAAGATAACAGCTGTTGATGGTGAGCTTTTGTCTCCCGCGGATGCCACAGAGTACAGGAGCATTGTTGGTGGACTTCAGTACTTGACGATCACGAGACCAGATATCTCTTATGCTGTTAACAGGGTTTGTCAGTATCTTCAGGCTCCCAGAGATACTCATTGGGCTGCTGTTAAACGCATTCTTCGTTATGTTCAGTTCACCCTGACATTTGGTATGCATATTCGGCCGACTTCCTCTCGGGTCCTTTCGGCCTTCTCTGATGCAGATTGGGCTGGTAGCCCAGATGACAGGCGATCCACGGGGGGTTATGCAGTATTCTTTGGCTCTAATTTGATCGCCTGGAGTGCTCGGAAACAGGCTACTGTGTCACGTAGCAGTACTGAAGCTGAGTACAAGGCTGTGGCTAATGCTACTGCAGAGATTATTTGGGTGCAGTCTTTGCTTCAGGAGTTAGGTTTGTCTCAACCACAGCCTCCTATTCTTTGGTGTGATAACATCGGTGCTACATACCTTTCTGCAAATCCAGTATTTCATGCCCGAATGAAACACATTGAAGTTGACTATCACTTTGTACGGGAACGTGTATCACAGAAGCAACTCCAGATCAAGTTTATCTCATCTAAGGATCAACTTGCAGACATCTTCACTAAGCCTTTACCGCTGCCACAGTTTGAGGCTTGTAGGCGCAATCTTACCCTTCTCAGTTCTTTAGAAAGTGGCTAAGATTGAGGGAGGGTGTTAGACTATGTATAGCTTCTGTACCTATGTACGTATATGGTACATATTGTAACACAACCATTATATATAATGAGATAAGCCACCCCTAGAGGGTTGTGCTGGTTCCCCAAAACTTATTGTCTTACATCTCCCCTGTCTCGCCACCTGCTCCCCTGCCTCGCGCCATGGCCACTTCGCTCCCGGGCGACCGCTCCGCCGCGTACAGCGCTGCTCCGCCCGCTGCTAGGCCTGGGGCGTGCTCATCTTGGCGAGCTTGGGACGGCCATCGGCGCCCTTGCCGAGGGTCTCGTACAGCTTCGCCTGCCCGGGCCAGCTGCTGCTCTGGAGCGTGCTGTAGTAGGCGCGTTGCCACGGGCTCAGCCGGTCCTGCCCGGACACTGTGACCAGCACGCGGGAGGCGCCGAGTTGCTGCCAGGAGGCCGCGCTACTCCACTCGCTCCAGCGCCTCCCGCACGCCTTCTTGCCGAGCGCGGCGAGGAGGCCGGCGAGGAAGGCCGCAAGCTCGGCTTTTTCTTTGCTCAGGGGCGTCTACTGGGTTTGGTCTTTGTTGTGAGTGTAGCGGCCACGACCACGGCAGCGAGTCGGGCGTGTCCACGGTCGCCGGGAGCTGGTGGTGGGTACGATGGACAGTGGAAGCTCCGGCACACTCAAAGTGTTGACGAAATGTCAAGCCCAACCTGATGGATGTTAAGTTTTGTTGTTAACGCTGGTAATCGTATGCATGTATGCAACCAAACATCGGGTGAAAATTGCATCTCGATGACAAGACCCCCCAATGCAGGCAACCAATCAACTGGTCATCTACGTTTTCGACCTTGTTTTCGGTAACCCAGGCCTTGCTCAGCCTGGCTCGTTTTTTCCCTCTAAGCCAGGCCCGGCAGCGAAAGCAACCAAACAGGCCCTAAGTGCATATAGGCTCTGAGTCATGTTTTGTATGTCGTTTGGTTTACTGCACCAAACCAGCCCGCATCCTTCTTGTAGTGTAAATTGCACTAGGCCCAGTCTGCATGTGCAAAAATGATCGATCTGGGCGTTCCTCGTGAACCAGGCTGAGAGCGTTTTAAGTTTCGTGTGGGCCAGTTTCTAGGTGTGAGCTAGACAATCAAACAACTTTTTACTTAGTCCCCCAGAGCCTTATTGGGCTTGATGCAGCCTACCAAACGCGCCCTAAATAACCGTCATTTCCGAAAAGACATCGATGGAAACCATTGGCAACATATTCGCAGAATCTGTTTGCAACGATGGACACCATTCGCCTGAAACTGCGTTGTGGTTCGGTAACGTAGATCTTCTCGGTCGTTTGCCTGAGCTAATGCACATCCTGTTACCTTGAGCTCAGCCCCCTTGCTGATGGCAGGATCTCATTTGACTCTGTTTACCCTATATTTTAGCTGGCGTCTTGTAGAAACTGATGTTTTCTGCTAATAGAAAGAGAGAATTGGGCAGACCAAGACGAGCACCAACGTTCTGCCCATGGATGGCACTAAACCGAGAGTCGCGCTATCGTTCTCCTCTCCGGTAGCTTAAAAGATATGTAACCTCAGCAGTGAGTGATTGCCACCTCGGGGGTGTAGCTCATATGGTAGAGCGCTCGCTTCGCATGCGAGAGGCACGGGGTTCGATTCCCCGCACCTCCATTTTTTTTTCCCAGAATCATCAGGTAAATGTTTATTTTTTACCTCCTGTTCATTTTGACCGTTGCCGTGTTCAGCTCTCGTCTCCAAGGCCCAGCCAACACAAGCGAGAAGCGCGCCGCGAACTGGCGCAGCCTTTTACCCTGCTGCCGTTCACCATCACACGCTCAAACGCTCCTCTCCCCTTCTCTCTCGTATACAGTGGTAGTAACAAAGCATGAAAAACAGTGGCGTCTCAGCTTACTTTAAACAAGGACGGCCTACGCAGGCAGCCATAATTTGTGAGGAATGTTCTTGGTACTGTATTACCTATAGCTGCTAGGTAGAAACCGATCATTCTCATTCCATTCCATTCCATTCATCCCACCCTCATGTTTTGTGTGGTTAATGATTAACGAGGACGTGTAGCTCGCGGCAAACATAATGCAACAAAAGGCGGGAAAGGCGGCACATCTAGCTAGAAATGGAACCTGCGAAGGTGGACCTGCCCTGAGCTAGTAGGCGTGTTTCTTCCGTGTAGAGTTCCAAGTGTGCGACCTGTGGGGGGCTTTCTCGGACGAAAGCGGATGATTGCATGCGGTAAAGTGTTTGCGGTTTTGAGATTCGTCCATGCTTGTGCAGTTGTGCTCTGGGGCCGGCGTGCATGCCGGTGAATGAACGGAAAGGGCTCGTCCACCGGAGCTAGATAAGTGCAGGGTTTCGCCCCGGCCCGGGGGCTGCCGCTCTTGGTGCTTTGCATTTGATAGCACTGGTCTTCTATTATTTTTTTATTGAAAAACCTTTCGATCTATCCATTTTAAATCATGGTAGTACAACGAACACTAGAAATAATAAAAATTACATCCAACCGTAGACCACCCAGCGACGACTACAGGCGTTGAAGCGAGCCGAAGGCGCGCCGCTGTCATCGCCTCTCCCGCGCCGGAGCCGGACAAACCTTGTTGTACGTAGTAGACAGTCGAGAAGTTATCGTGCTGAGGCCCCATAGAACCAACGCACCAGAACAACAACCGTCGCGGATGAAGAGTGTATATTAAAAGGATCCAACCTGAAGACATACGAACGAAGACGAACGACGAACAAATCCGAACAAATCCATCAAAGACAGATCCGACGAAGACACGCCTCCACACGTCCACCAATGATGCTACACGCATCACCGGAACAGAGGCTAGGCGGGAGGCCTTTATTTCATCTTCAGGGAGCCGCCGTCGTCTCGCCTTACTAAGCAGGACACAATCCCTAACAAAGCTCAAAAAAAGATCTAAAAACGAAGCCCTCCCATCGGAAAGGGCCGATATCCACTCCGCGTCCATAGCCCTAAGGCCACTGGGGACGGAACGGACCGGCGCCAACGTCGGCAGGAGGCAGAGAACCCTAACTTTTAGGGAGGCGGCGTCTGTGGTCTTCTCTTCTCTGCGAAGATTCAGAGCGTGTTTTAGTTGGTTATTAAGGGTTTAATGCAAGACTGTGACAAAATAGTTACTCCCTCCGGTCCTTTTTAGTTTGCATATAAGATTTCTTCGAAGTCAAAGTATCTTTACTTTGACCAAGCTTATGGAAAAGAGTATCAACATTCACAATACCAAATCAATATTTTTAGAATCATTATGAAATGTAGTTTCATAGTATATATAGTTGGTATTGTGAATGTATATATTTTTTAATATAAATTTGGTCAAACTTGGTTGAGTTTGACTTGACAGAAATCTAATACGCGAAGTAAAAAGGATCGGAGGGAGTACTTTAGGAAGTCCTCGTTGGAGCATAGAATTTAAAAAGAAAAAAAGGAAGAACAATGTATTGTTGTCCTAACGAATATTTACAGTGAGGCACTTTGGATCATAGCATCGCACCAAGTGGATAGGATAGGAAGTTGTTCTCCGGGTCTTGGAGGAACCAAAACTTGAGCTATGACCATATGAACTTATCCACTCCCTTTCTCTCCGCTCTTTCTCCATCGAAGTACTGTTTGATTTGCTCTTGTTTTTTGCAAATGCTGCGGATATGCGATGTATACTAGTAGTACATCTCTGCATCTCCACATGCAAGATATACGTTTATTTTCAGAGGATTCATTAGTTCTGGCACTTATGTTGCGGGGATCGATCTCGGCACAATTACGTGTACCTGTTGCCTGTGCACATTCAAGCACAATCACTCATGGCAGAAAACAGGATATCGCTGGTCCCGTCGGTCCTAGACAAAGGGGGTACGTACGTAGTATGTTTAAGCTGGTCAAAGTGCCTCCGTGGAATAGATTTGGCCCCACTCCTGACATCGGCTCGTGCCCGGAAATGTGGCAGCACCAACGGGATACACAACGCATGATCGATACTTACCAGTCTACTGCTACGGGCCATCTAGCTGCAGCATTTACAGCTAGAGTGACTCGGGTAGCTTTTTCCTCTTCTTCTTTTGCGGGTAAAGATTGACTGGGGTAGCTAACAAAGAAAAAACCACTAAGAACATCTCTAACCGATCCTCAATGAATGCTTTTAGATTAAAATTTTGTCTTTTCTCCTCTAAACCACAGCTAACAAGTCCCATATAATCTTTAGAAGAGTAAAAGAATTACTCCAGAGCCACCCCGAATCTCAAATATACTCCACCGAACCATTAAGAGGATACATTTCGTCAGCTCCCCTCTAGACCTGTTCATGGACAACCCGACCCGGAGGCCCGAACCCGAAACCTGACATCCTGACTGAGCTTAGGGTCCACTTTCTCGCCCGAAGCCAGACCTGAAAGCCCGGAAAAAGCCCAAAATAGTCAAATATATATTGATTCAAAATATATGTATAACAAATTAATATAATATTCCAGATATGGTTAATTTGATTAAAAATTGCCACTCGCATGTGCTCTAGGCCGGGCTCAGGCTTGGGATTTTTTTTTCTTCGGGCTTTGCCAAGCATGGCCCGTGGAAGGACCAGGTTTACTCCCTCGCAGCCAGCCGTCCTTTGCACGAGAGCCCGAGCGCACACCACGCTCTGTCTCCTCGCCGAGTAGTACCCCGCACGCCGCCCCGAGCTTCTCCGACGACCGGATCACGGCGTCTCGTGCTAGTCTTTCTTTGGTGACCCTCCTCTTTGAGAGGTAGAGGCCAACGTACACGCCTCTTGCGCGCGTCGCGGCGGCGAACTCATGCACGATGTCGCTGGCGCGGCCGCACCCGTCGCTAGAGTGGGCTGTGTAGGCGGACAGCAAGAGGTGGAACTAGTCGTGGTGCTTGACGACGACGATTGTGAACGACGCGCCGCCCGCCGCCGCCGTGTCCATCCATCCACTGGATGGCATTGAGCACGACCAACGAATAGGGGCGGGTCCTCCGCCCCGTGCCCAACTCGGAGTTCATGAATGTGTTCATCCCAGAGTGGAAGAACATGATCACCTCCTACCGCTGCCACACGAGCAGCTCTGCCATCGGAATTCACGGTACCGACAGCGGCAATGATACACGTGCCCCCACCGCGATAGGCGGAGAAATTAGTCCGACGACGCCCACGGCGACCGATGCATGC